>NW_024082437.1:0-173805 GCF_003009895.1 Hyaena hyaena
AACATTAAAAATTTTTTAAATAAAAAAACTTCAAACAAACAAAAAAGTAATTTATCACAAAAAATAAACAAAAAAATGTAATTAACACATATTACAAACAAAGATTTAAAAAAACATAACAAGAGTTTGGCATTATAAAACATTCAATGAGGAGGTATCATCTTTCCCAATTTTTAAAGATGTAGTGTAGTGGTGTGCCTAAAAGGATGGACTGAAGTGTCTAACTTACATGAAAGTTTACCCAAGATCCCCAGGCTATAGTTTTCTTACTTATAAAATGTGTATAATAATAGTACCTGCATGATATAAAATCTTATAAACACTGAGAAAATGTTAAATTTTAATTCACAATGTTAAAATAACTCTTACAGCTATTGGCATCATCACACATCCAAAGTCAACATTATCACATATAACATTTGCACATATAGTAATATTATATTAGTATGCGGTTACAGTTATATTTAACCCTTAAAAGTAATTGTGGTTTATAAGAGGTGAACAACTAACTTCAAGTTAGTGAGAGCCATTCAAACAATGATTATTAAGAGATTTTAAATGAAATAATATCTGTGCAAAGCAAATTGGCCTTTGTAATCAAAAGATATTAAATGTAAGCTAGGATTAGATTAATAAACCCTATATAGATCACAAATAAAAGAGTTACCTCCATGATGAATTCGTCATGTAATCTGTGGTTACTTAAAAAAAGATAGAGTTATCATACCGTACAAAATCTGATCAAGTTTACAATTTTAAAAACATCATATTGAAAGATCTGTTATGATAATCTTCAATATACAATGAATTAGTAGTAAATTCACAAAATAGTTAAAAACAGAAAAAATAAAGCTGATAAGTTGTTATTCAGGTACTCCTAAATGGTAATTCAAAATTACTAGTGAATCCTTGTCAGCTATAAATCAGATGCTGTACTGTAGTTTGCAAAATTATTTCCGTGAATTTTAATATCCATCATGTATTTTACTGTTTATGAAGTCAGTATAAAACACAGACTGAATTATAACCTTCTGCTTTTCTCTGGCAATATTAAATATTCCACATATGAATACATAAAACTATGGACATAAATTACACAGTTTTTGAGCTTGTTCATATGCAAATAAATGTAAATTTATGGAGAAAAAAAACCCTAAAATTACAAAAATTAAAACCTTTCATTTGAAAACATTGTGACAAGATTTTAACAGTCAATGTAGTTTGAATCAAGAACAATAAAATATTATGGCCTACTCACATTTGAAAAGCAAGTTACGTTGAGCAATCTTCAGTCAATTAGGTCTCATTGAGCTTTTAAACCATTATACAAAAAGACAACTTGTAACTAAGGCATAGAAAAGAAATTTGCAATTTATCAAAGGGTAATTAAATTTTATATCAGGCCAGCCTCATTTATCACTATCTTTGGAATACCACCATTTTCTTAAATGTAGACAATTGAAGGTAATTTTTAAGATTAGTACTTTGCTCAATGAAATTGATCTAATTTTGACCCTTATTACCTTAAAGAATGAACTGTGAAGGAGGAAATCCATTAAACTATCCAATCTTTTCCAATTTTACTTTCTAAAATTGACCATTGTAGAAAAGATCGTCCTTTGTCAATTAAAAAACACTTTTTATCTTTATTATTCCAGTTTAATTCTTTTTAAACGTTTTATTTATTTTTGAGAGAGAAATAGGGACAGCATGAGCAGGGGAGGGCCAGAGAGAGAGGAAGACACAGAATCTAAAGACAGGCTCCAGGCTCTGAGCTAGCTGTCAGCACAGAACCTGACAAGGGACTCAAACTCAGGAACCATGAGATCATGACCTGAGCTGAAGTCAGACACTCAACGGACTGAGCCACCCAGGCCCCCCTATGATTCTAGTTTATATAAATACATTACCATCCAAGTCTTTATTCAAAATATACTTAAAGAATTATTCTCTTAGTCTCAAATATTGCATTTTAAGAATCTATATTACTAGTGTTTTTAAAGCTTAAGATAAGGGTTCCTGTGTGGCTCAGTTGGTTAATTGGACGATATCAGCATGATTTCATGTTTGAGTTTGAACCCCATGTAGGACTCTGTGCTGACAGCTCAGAACCTGGAGCCTGCTTCAAATTCTGTGTTTCCCTATTTCTCTGTCCCTCTCCTGTTCACGCTCTGTCTCTCTCTCTCAAAAATAAATAAACATTTAAAAAATATATTTAAAAAAGCTTAAGATAGATAAATAAAAATTGATTTATCTGAATTATTTTTTTAAATTTTTTATAGTTTATTTATGAGACAGAGAGAGACAGAGCACAAGTGGGGGAGGGACAGAGAGAGAGGGAGACACAGAATCCGAAACAGCCTCAAGGGTCTGAGCTAGCTGTCAGCACAGAGCCCAACGCGGGGCTCGAACCCACAAACCGCGAGATCTGACTTGAGCCAAAATCGGAAGCTTAAGCGATTGAGCCACCCAGGCACCCCAGAATTATTTTACTCTTAATCATATAAACTGATGAAGGTGTAATAGTGTTTATATTAATGAATTTTAACACTTTTTTGCAAGTTAAAATATGCTTAATTTATTATCTGTATTTGATTACATATAATATTTTAAAATAAAAACATTGGATATATATTTGCATATTTGAAAAATTACATTCAGAAGATAATATTTTATAGCGTCTATATTGTATAAGATTAATGTAATATGAAGTTAAATTAAAATATGTGTATATTTTTATTTCCCATTTAATAGTTTCAATATTTTAAATTGACTTACAGTATATTCTAAAAGAAGTTGATTTATATAAATGAATAATTGTTCTCTCATAAATACTATTTTTATTTCTAAGTTCATTTTTTCAGTTTCTTAAGTCAGAAATTTTATTCTAAGAGTGAGGCAAAGCAAACGGTTTTGTCTAAATTTGTCAGGGGCCACAATACATATCTGTTGCTTATAATCTCACTGGGTGGTAATTAACTCATACCAAGAAAATAGCTGCATTTATAAATTGCGAAATCTTTTTCAATGATTAACAACTTCAGAATCACATTTGTAAATTCTAAATATAGAGTTAATAAAATGAGAAACAATAGAAGTAGCAGAATATAATACATAAGTACTTTGCTTTCTATAAAGCTGTAGTGAGATCATAGTACACAAGTTTCAGAAGTGCTTTATATAAAATGCTCTTTTTTTCACCTTTCAGTGAAAAAGTTAACACATTTTAAAAAATTTTAACCAGTAACTTTTTTGGGGACTGCTTTAAGATTACAAAATAATTAAGCAGCTTGTATAGAGATTTCATATACCCTGTAATCTCTCCCCCAAGTTCCCCTATTGTTAATATTCTTGCATTGGTGTGGAGTATTAGCTACAATTTATGAGGCAATGTTGCTATGTTATTATCAGCTAAATTTGATAGTTGACAGTAATGTTTGCTTTTTGTGTTGCACGTTGTATGGGTTCTGACATGTATAATGATATATATCTACCATTATAGTATGTAGAATTTCACTCTCCTAAACATCCCATGCATAACATATATTCCTTCTTCTCTTATATATACATTTAAAAAATATCAAAACACTAATTAACCAACTTTTTTTTAAGAAATAGGAGGACTTCAGAAAAGTTATCTATCCCAGTCAATAAGGTAGACCACGTGGTCATGCAGTCCTTCAATTGAAAATAACCTTGATTTCTGGAAAATAAAATTTAATTTTTTTAATGTTTTTTATTTACTTCTAGGAGAGAGAGAGATTTATATATAGCTAGATTTTTAAATGTTTCCAGTTTTTATGAATGTTATATTTAAATTTTAAAGAAAGTGTATTCCATGGTTATTGACTATAGTCTTCCAGTTCTCATCATTAGATTAAGATTTTGGGGGGATCTGTTAAAATGTACTCTATCAATAGTGAGATTGTCTTTTACAGTGTTGTATTCATACTATAATAATAGACTTGTAAATTTTTGCTTCATATTTGTCTATTTTTGCATTATATATTTTGAGATTATTGTGTTAAGAGCATAAAAATTGTAAATTATATATCTTTTGCAGGAGTACACCATTATCATTATTAAGGGCATCAAAGTACTAACTGATCACAGATTCTTCCAGCACATAAAGTTAAATTACATTTTTCAGCCTCTTTTGAAGTTAGACGTTGCATTGTGACAGAGCCCCTGCAATTAAATTTAAGCAGGAATTGCTTCCATTCTGGTCCATAAATCTACCAACATTAAACATCCCTTCCCTCTCCTAAATGACAGCTAAACATCACGTCTCAGGATGACATTGACAGACAAATTCTTAAGATGGAAAAGACTGTGTAAACAAGGATTTCTTGATGACTGTATGGAGCAAAACATCCTAACTTTTAAAATTGCCAACCATTAGAAATTCCCACACTGAAATAGTGCATGAACAAGAAATGAACTTTCATTAGATTAAATCACTGATATAAGTGGACTTGTCAAAAATGTACATTATATTATTTTTTATGTCTCTTCTTCCTTTCTAGCAATATATTTCACCTGAAAGTTTATTCCATCTCTATGCATTTAAGTAAATTACATATTGTTATTTTATATTTTGTATTTTCAATTCCACTTGAGAATTTTTGGTATGATTCTGCTCTGTGCTGTGTTTACTAGCTCTGATTCACGGTGCAATGTCTCCTTGTGTATTTTGGTATTTATGAATATAACCTCAAATTTTGGGGAAAATATCATATAGGAATCATTTGAGTCCTGAGAAGATGATAAGTTCATCCTAAAAGAAATTTCTTTAATGTCTATAAAACATCTTAGGAAATTATTGTTAAGAAGCAATGTTCCCTAAATATTTTCATGTTTCTTCACAGTCAAGAACTTCTGAGCAAAAGTTACTGGTAATTTGAATTAAAATATATTACAATGGGAAGCAAGACTTAGAAGGAAAAGATAGTAGCTTTAGGAGAAATTTAGAAACAAGTTTTCCAGAGCCATTTCTTTTTTCTTTTTTTAATTTTTATTTTTTGTGAGAGAGAGGAAGCGAGCAGTAGAGAGGTAGAGAGAGAGAGAGTGAGACAGAGGATCTAAAGTGGGCTCTTCACTGACAGCAGAGAGCCTTATGTGGGGCTCAGACTCATGAACCTCTAGTTCTTGACCTGAGCTGAAGTCAGACCCTCAACCGACTGAGCCACTCAGGAACCCCCAGAGCCAATTCTCTATATTCTGAAGGGTAATTTAATTGACTGAGACCTTTTACTTTCTTCCCAGAGAAGAATTGTTTACATTAGAAAGATACAGACCTTGTCTGTCCCCTGGAGGAGAGGATGAGCTGTACAAGCTCCTAGATTCATAATTTCAAGGACCCCTCCTCATGTAATAAATTCCGCTGTATATTTAAGCTACATTTGGCTCTCATCGTATCTCCCAGTGAACAATCACTGGGTGCCTATCCAATTCAAGAGGTTGTGTGAATAATTAAATCTATCTCTGGTTCAATTTTATTTATTTATATTGAGTTTTATTTATATTTTTATTTCTATTTCTATATAAATTCATATTGTGTTTTATTTATATTTCTATATAAATACAAAACTTAATCATCAGTAGTAGACTATTTTTAACTAAATCGTTTGCTTGGAGTAGTGTGAATTCATCCTGCACATTCATGTGAGGGCTAGATTCTGACTGTCAATTTTCAGGGGCATTTTTTTTTTTCCACTGGATGCCAAATTAAGCAAATTTTTTAGAGATATGGGGCATGGGCTTATTCCTAATCACCTCTACACTGAATGTTTAAGAAATTTAAATTTCATTTTAGTAAGTGTTCCCTTTTATATTATCCAACTATAGTAGAATTCTCCTTGGTATATCATCCTTTTTGTCCCAAGAACCTATGAAAATTAAAACTCGTTTAATTTCTGTTGGCAAATGCCCTCATTGCTAAGCCCTTTTGCTCAAGCTCCACTGAATTTAATGGTTTCTCTTTCCATTAAATTTCTGTCCTTTCTACCATACTTTTTTGACAACTCTTTAGCTTTTTTAAATTTTATTTTCCAGAGGGACANATCAACTGAGCCACCCAGGTGCCCCACATTTCTACACTGTGAAGTCCCACTACCCTCTTCTCCTTAGTTCAGGATGACAGGATACCTAATTTTGCCCGTCTATGAATTATCCATGTCTGCGTGGATTCCTTGTACGTATGAAAATAAGTTTGACCTTGGGGTGCCTGGCTGGCTTAGTCGGTTAAGCGTCCGACTTTCGCTTAGGTCATGATCTCGGGGTTCGTGGGTTCGAGCCCCGCGTCGGGCTCTGTGCTGACTGCCAGCTCAGAGCCTGGAGCCTGTTTCAGAGTCTGTGACTCCCTCTCTCTCTGACCCTCCCCTGCTCACGCTCTCGCTCTCTCTCTTTCTCCTAGAAATAAATAAAAATATTTAAAAAAATAAAAAAATAAAAAAAATAAAAATCTAGCTATATATGTTTTGTAGTCATTAAAAAGTTGACTAAGTAGACAAAAAGCTTTCAAAAAGAAAACTCCAAAGCCTTTTCACTGAAATTTCCTGAAACACTCAAATCATATATACATCCACAGCATTTGTGCATGATTACCACAATTAAAGACTAGGGTAAAATTATGATAATTGAAACTATAACAAGACAAAGTCAGATGTTAACAAACAAACAAAAAGCTCAATGAATGAAATTGTATATGTTTTAAAATCTTTGAAAATCAGATGTTATTAATTTCTAAAACACATGTAAAATATTTTATTCATTTATTTGTTTATTTTAGAAAGAGAGAGCACTAACAGAGGAAAGGAAGAGAGAGAGAGGGAGAATCTTTAAATTTTTTTTTTTAAATATTTATTTATTTTTGAGAGAGATAGAGAGACACAGAGTACAAGCAGGAAAAGGGCAGACAGAGAGGGAGACAAAATCTAAAGCAGGCTCCAGGCTCCGAGCTGTCAGCGCAGAGACTGAAGCGGGCCTCAAACTCACAAACTGTGAGATTATGACCCTAAGTGAAGATGGACGCTTAACTGACTAAGCCACCCAGGTGCCCTGATACAGGGAGAATGTTAAGCATGTTCCACACTCAACACAGAGCCTAACTCTGGGCTTGATCCCCTGAGCTGAAATCAAGGACTTGAATACACATTTTCCCAAAGAACACAGGCAGGTGGCCAACGGGCTCTTAAAAAGATGCTCAGTGTCACTAATCATCAGGAAAATGCAAATTAAAACTGCAATGAGATATCACCTCATGCTTGTTAGAATGGCCATCACCAAAAAGACAAGAGAGAACACAGGCTGCTATGCGTGTGGAGGAAAGGAAACCTTTGTGGACTCACTGTTAGTGGGGTTGTAAATTGGTACAACCACTATGGAAAACAGAATGGAAAATTTCAAGAAATTAAAATAGAACTACCATATGATCCAATCTATTTCTGAACATAGCCAAAGAAAATAAAAATGCTAAGTCAAAAAGATGTCTCAAACCCCATTTTATAACAGCACTGTTTACAAATGGCCAAAACATGAAAACAACTGAAGTGTCCATTCTTGGATGAATAGAAAAAAAATTGCTGGTATATTTACAATGAAATATTATCTAGCCATACAAAATAATAGAATTTTACCATTTGTGACAAGATAGATGGACATTGAAGGCCTTATGCCAAGGGAAACAAGTCTGACAGAGGAAGGCAAATACTATACAATTGCACTTATATGTGGAACTAAAAAAAAAAAAACCTCATAGAAAAAGATATTAGACATGTGCTTACCAAAAAAGGGAGGGAGTATGTGTGTAGGGAGGAATTAAAGGAAGGTGATGAAAAGGTACAAAGTTTCAGTTAGGAGATATAAAATAAGTAGTAGGGATAAAATACACAACATCATGACTACAGCTAACACAGCTATATGATATATAGAAAAGTTATTAAAAGAGCAAATACCAATAATTTTCATCACAAGAATTTTTAAAATTTATTTTTCTTCTTTTTTTATAGTTAGCTATATGAGATGATAGATGTTAGCTGAACTATTTCAGTAATCATTTCACAGTACATTTAAATCAAATCATCATGTCATACACCTAAACTTATAAAGCTTGTCTATTATTTTTCAATAAAACTGTAAAAAAAAAAAGGAGTGAATTAAATGTGGATCAAAATATCAGAGTTAAGGTAATAAAGACCATATTGGAAGAACTGGTTTATGTGTGCACTAATAATGTACCACCTAAGTAAATGACTTACCCATTCATGGAATTCTTCATACTAATGTACCATGTAGTATGTAGTTGTATTTAGAACAGTGAATGTGTTCTGTGTGGACCGGTAGATAATTCCATGCCAAAAAAAGGAGAGTAAAGGGAGAGAGAATGGCTAATGGGGTGAAATAAAATTCTCTCCGATTGATACAAACATTTGTGGAGATACTTTTGCAATTAGTAATAAAACAAGTGATGTGCCATCTGATTTACAGATATAAAACTTTTTTTATATCTTTTGCATATACCTACAAAAGCATTGTGAAGAGATGTTTAGAGCAACTTTGTTTTTTAACATAAAAATGGAACTGAAATATATATTCATTAACTTGAGAATTGATCAATAGTATCTGATTCATGTACATAAGAGAATACTATCTACTTGAGAAAATATGTGAAAAACCATGTCTTATATCCATTCTGTTGAATGAATCTCATAAATGTGATGTAGTGATATAAATAAGATGTAGAATAATATAATTAGCATTATTTCATTGACATACAAGGCATTAGAAACAAAAGTATGTATTGTTTAAGAATACATACATATGTAATATGAGAAGTTCATGGAAATTAAAAAATCAGTTCAAAATAGTGGTTATTTTTGTCTGATACAAATGAAGTGTCCAACTCAAGGAGAGATACTCACCAGGCATTAGCTATATTGGGAAATGAATAAATCTGTGTGGATCCCATGTAGAATATGTTTACATTTTCTTTAAAAATTAGAAAAAATAAACAATTTAGAAAAATATAAGGAAGGAAGCTTGAGAATGTTTACATATGATATCATATAATATCAGTTAAAATCTGTGCTTCTTATTCTATAAGCTGGTGGTATTTTATTTATTTACTTATTTAAGGTAGAGCATTTCTTTGGAATGAGTATTCCTTAGGTTACATTTTGGGAAATACCAAGCAAGTAATATATTCCAGCAAAGTCATATAACATTCTAAAAATATAGACCAGGGATTTGTTTCATATTCTACAGAGGATAAAGCCATTTAATATTGGGGAAAATGGCCCTAGAAGACTTAATAGCTCCTGAGGGTGTCACAGAACTAAAACATGGCACAAATTTTGCCATAAAACTGACCAGCAAAATATCATGCTCTAAGTCACTCTTGTATATGTTTCCAAGGGGACATTATAAGAGCAGTATTTGGAGGCAATAGCAAGTAATGATTAAAATGTGGATTCTTGAATCATAGCTCTTGAATGTGAATCATGGCTCAACTACTTATTTGCATTATGATTTTGGACAAGTTAATTAGATCATTGGGCCTTACATTCGTGATCTGTAAAATGTAGTTAATGAATATCCATAAGTCACAGAACTATTAATGTATTTAAGTGAGATAAGTCATGGAAACTGTTCTTTGGTTTTCATTTTGGTTTTGGATTTTTGTTTTATTTTATTTTACCTCATTTTTTATTTATTGTCTTTTATTTATATATAGTTGACACACAATGTTACATTAGTCTCATGCATACAATATAGTGATTCAACATCTCTATACATCATGCTATGATCACTGCAAGCATAGTTACCATCTGTCACCATACAACACTATTACAATGTCATTGCCTATATTGCCTCTGCTGAGGCTAAGAAACTCTTAGTGTATCTGAAGGTACATAGTGAGTTGCTTCATACATACATATTTATTTGATTACCAAATATCTGTAGACTTGATTTTTAACATTACCCAACAGTATTTCTCATATTTTCTCTTTAAAATAAATATACATTACAATTTAATTAAATATTTGTTCTACTAAAAGTATTGTAATCACTAGGTTTGGTATTGCTCCAAAAAGTGTTATATACTACCAATTGCTACGCCATAGCCTGCACAAATTCATTCAGATTCTGAAATATACTAGTATTTCACTATTTAAGTCAAATTTCTGGCATGTTAACCAGAGCAGAGAAGAACTAAGAGCACAGAGTTAAGGAAAACTACCTCTAAATAAATATAACAGATAATAGACAACCAAAACTATTGCCCTAATAAACATGCCCTAAATATCCACAATATTTAGTTAGGAAAGAAGAGCTGAAGCTCATACATGTATGGCGATAGATGGTAGATAGATAGATAGACAGACAGACAGACAGATAGATAGATAGATAGATAGATAGATAGATAGATAGATAATAGATAGATAAATAGGTAGATACATTGATAGATAATAGATAAAAGCAGTGGCCACATTTAGTTTACATTTTTCTTTCCAACGCTGAGTATAAATCACCTGAAATAAATTAAGTAGAAGCAAATATCTAACAAGCATTTGTTGAGAAATAAAGGTGAAGTGGAAAGTAAACACAGAGACAAGAGCTAAAACAATCTGAAAGTAGTCAATGTTCAGACAAAGAGCAGTATATGTTAATATATCTTGAAAGCACTAAAGTATTATATGCAAAGGAAGATTGAAAATAATTATACTTACCAAGAAATGGTTAAGTGAGAATCACTGAAATCTGCATTAGCAAACAGTTGTTACAATTGTAGTTTATTTGAGAAAAGTTTACTTAAGAAAATTAAATTTAAAGGAATCTGGAATAAAGTTATATGAAGGCTCTAAGTTGCATAGCTTTAATTTGCATCTTATTTTATTTAGAGAAATAATAAACTCTCTTTAATGTCATCACAGTATTCAACTAATATGACAACTCAATGAGGATAGTTACCATAATGTCTGTAGTCTTTCAAGAGATAATAGCTCTCTTATAGGTCGACATAGCCATCTCTTACAGGTAGATGTATGTAGTTCCAAGCATAATAAATGACCACCTTTGAAATAAACATTAAGAAAGCACTTTATACTCAAATAGCCTTTGTTCTTTTATTCCTATATTTATCTTCCAGTAATATATACTTTTGTTTCTAATTTTCTGAAGCAGTTAGATTTCTATTTCAAAATCTTAAGTATAACTTGTCTTCAATATTCATCTGTGATACAGTAATAACTGCATTTTGGGTAGACATTTCTAGGATGCTAGAATGAGCTTTGCCATGAGCTTGATGTAGATAAAAAGAAAAATGAAAGTGCTTCAGTTTTCAACTCTAACATATAAAGAGCTTGAATAATGACTTCCATCTTTTTCACAAGAAAATTCTTGACAAATTAAAAATCAGTGAATTTTCTTGGACTCAGGAAAACTGTCATTTGTAGTGCAAACATTACTACAAACTCGGGGATGTTGGAGTAAATTTTTTTTTTTTTTTTTTTTTACCAAGAGAAAAAGTCTCTGGATCTATAATCTGGTAGGAATTATTAAACTGCATTTTTTTCAAATCGCTGGAGGCGGAGCACAGATTAGCAAGAGAATAGAAACATCTTGGAGGCTCAGTCTTCAGGCCTAATCATCTACCTGGTTTCACTGGAGGAACATCAAAAGCTTCTTGCAGTTATGTTCCAAAAAATGTCTCCTTCTAGTGTGGATCGTTGTGAAACACACCTAGCACCTCTACCTAACAAAAATCTACTCTCCAGAGAAAATGACTTTGCCTGACTGAAATTCTGAAACGTAATTCCAGCTGGGAAAACGAAACTACTCCCCACACTTCAGTTTCCTTCATTCTTCCTTTCCAACTTAACAAGGGAAACGTTGTCCACATGGAAAAGAACTTCAAAGTAATAGACTTGGTACACCATGCGCTAAAAGATAAAGCACATAGAGAATGGACGGAAACACAGCCCCAAGACACAGGCCCATAAAAATTGATATTTAATCATAGTGTTTTAGAATTCTTTTCCTTCTTAACATCTTACTGTCACATGGAAAGGGCTCCAGAATAATAACAGATCTCTTAGAAACAGACTCTGTTTGAGGAAGAGAATGAGGGAAGATGCCAAAGTTAAGCGGGGGGACAAAAAACCTATACTAAATGAAATGTAAAGCTTCTGATATCTATACTTACCACAAAATTTAAACACATGCTACTTTACCTGTTAAAGACTTATTTACCTTAGCTCCTGTTTCCTGAAACGTGTCCACCTTTCAACAAAAAATACAGGCCATATCAAAAAAACAAAACAAGAAAGAAAGAAAGAAAGAAAGAAAGAAAGAAAGAAAGAAAGAAAGAAAGAAAGAAAGAAAGAAAGAAAATGCACTTAAAAGACATAACACAATTATTAGAATGAGACTCAGATCTGGCAGATATTGGAATTATCAGGTATGGAAGTTTAAATAACTGATTAATATAGTAAGGGCATTGACGGAATTGGATAATTGTGTAAGAACAAAGGGCTGAAGCAAGTAGAGAAATCAAAATTTTAATAAAGAGTCAAAAGAAAATGTTCTAATAAAAAACATTCTAGGAAAAATAAAGAATGTCTTTGGCAAGCTCATTTGTAAATTCAACATAGCCAGGAAAATATTCGGCAAACTTACAGATAGGTCAATACAAACCTTTCAAACTAAAATGCAAAAAGGGAGAGAAAAACAAAAGAATATTCAAACTAAGGGAAAATATCAAAAGTGTCATATGCATAATAGAAATACCAGAAGGAGATGAAAGAAAAAAATAGAACAGAAGAAATATTTGAAGTATAATGGCTGAAAACTTGTCAGAATTAATGACTAACACAAACCACACATCCAGGAGATCAGAGCACAAAAAGAAAGATAAATACCAAATAAACCCACACCTAGGCATATTTTAAACAAACTGCAGAGAGTCAAAAACAAAAGAATATTGAAAGTAGTTCATGGTAGGGGATGTGTCCATATCCACTTTCTATATTAATTAGTGACCTTTTCTATTACTTTGTTGTTTTGTCTCTCTGCATTGAATTCTAGGAGAATGTACCAGCATCACTTTCTCAATCACTACTTTTTTCTTTGACTATGCTATCTTTGTGATGATCCCATCTTTTGATACCTATTATTTAAAATTTTGATTTTCACAATTCTTATTTCCAAAATTTATTGATTCTTTTACTTATCAATTTGCTTTTGTTTCATTTATACCTGTTTTAGTTTTTGTTAATGTAATATCTATTTTTAGTGAATAGATGTTGCATCACATGCATCTACTTGAACGTCCTTAATATACTGTATTTTAAAACTTTATCTAAATTCTATATAAAATTAATGTGACTTCATGTACTGATCATTTTTTTGCTGATTTTCATAGAAACAAATTTATTTTAATGTTTAGAGGGTTTTTGTAGTTTAAAATTTTTTTAATAATTTTATTTAGTTTTGAAAGAAACTGAGACAGAGCATGAGCAAGGGAGGGGCAGAGAGAGAGGGAGACACAGAAGCCAAAGCAGGTTCCAGGCTCTGAACTGTCAGCACAGAGCCCAACACTGAGCTCAAACTCATAAACCCTGAGATCATGACCTAAACCAAAGTCAGATTCATCACCAACATATTAAGCCACCTAGGTGCCCCTCGAGGGGTTATTCTTGTTTAAAAGCTTTGTGTTTGGCAGGGTTATTAATATTTTATTTGTTTAGATATGATTTAATTCATGTCCAAATGAATTTTAAGGTCTCTATGTTCACTGCATATCATTTTGTGCCTTCCTACTTCCTGATTCCCAGTCCCAGTTCAGAAGGAACTTTGGAGTCCCTCTCCACTATATTACCAGCAGTGTTATAGATCCAAACACAGAATCAATGGGTGCTGTGAAGGCAGAATAATGGGGCTCTGTGCGGACAGAATGGAGCTTGCTTTGGATTCTCTCTCTCCCTCTCTCTCTGCCCCTCCCCCACTTGTGTTCTAGAAATAAATAAATGAATAAATAATTGTTATTTTATTTTATTTTATTTAGATTTATTTATTTATTTTGAGGGAGGCAGAGACAGCATGAGTTAGGTAGGGGACAGACAGAGACAGGGAGAGAGAGAATCCCAAGCAGGATCCATGTTGCCAGTGCAGAGCCTGATATAGGGCATGAACTCCTGAAATGGGGAGATCATGACCTGAGCTGAAACCAAGAATCAGACACTTAACCAATTGAGCCATCCAGGCCACCCAAATCAATAAATAAACTTTTTTTAAAAATTAAAAAATAAATATAGGAAGACTGTTCTGTTTTACCTGGGTAGGGTCATTATCCTTTTAAGTGGAAGAGAAGGGTAGAAGAGAGACAGTTTGGAGATGGAAGCGTGAAAAAGACTCAGTCCAATTTTGCCAGCTTTGAAGATGGAGGCCAGGAGCCAAGGAATGTGAGCAGTATCTACCTACTGGGAATGGAAAGGAGAACAGTTCTTCCCTAGGTCCCTGGAAAAGGAACACATCTTGATTTTAGTCTAAGTTATTTTTAGGCTTCTGACCTCAAGAAATATGATTATAGATTCATATTCTTTTAACCACTGACCTTTTGGTCAATTGTTACAATAGCAATAGAAAAGTAACAGAGGTGGTATCGCTCAGGTCCCTTGAAAGACTATGTTTCCCCTCCTATCTCTCTAGGGGTGGGGCTTCTATTAGCAATTATAGACATCAGGGTTAAGGCTGAGAAGCTGAGAAGTTACTGATACCCATCAAGTAACTAAAATTTTACAACACTCCCAATGAGTCAATAATGAAGAAATTGAGGCTCAAAAGTGCTTGACAAAATTCCAAATCCATCTTTCTCCACTGCGTGCACTTCCCCACTATACAAGATAAAGTTTCAGGTTGCACAGAAAAGGGGAACATTTCCACTTTCCTGCACTAGTTTCTCCTTATTCATTATTTTCATAATCACCATTAATTTGTGTATACCACTGATGTGAAACATTATAGTGCTGCTATGTGTGATGATATTCAACTTGGTTAAAATTATTATATTTTTTCTTTTATTCTGAATTTCTTAGAGATACTCAAAAATTTAAAAAAATAATGTTTATTTATTTTTTAGAGAGAGAGAAAGAGAGAGTGAGCGGGGAAAGGGCAGAGAGAGATGGAGACAGAGAATCTGAAGCAGGCTCCAGGCTCTGAGCTGTCAGCAGAGAGCCCGGCATGGGGCTCGAACTCAAGAACAGCGAGATCATGACCTGAGCCTAAGTTGGACACTTAACTGACTGAGCCACCCAGGTGCCCTAGAGATACTCAAAAAACTTTAAATAGGTCTATTGCTATATTTCAGAGGCGCCTCCAACATCTTTGCTCCATTTTCAATCAGCCTCAGAATTCATTACAGACTTCTGACTTCCTTTGTTTCGGGGAACTTCTGTGATTTTTTAGGAAGGCCATATCAGCAGATAGGAAAACACTCAGAGAAAAAATAATTCTGCTTTGAGAGAAGAGGTCACAATTGTCTCCACTACTGGTGCTTTGCTGTTTTTTTCCCCAACATTCTGGAGTTTTCTTGCTTAGGTTGATCTGGAGGATTTACAAGTTCTTGGTAGATTATAAATGCCTTGAAGCAGAGATAACATGTGAATTGATTTATTCAATTGATCGAGCTCAGTGCTTGGCTTGAGAGATGCTCAATAAATGTTGAAAGAGGAATACATGTTGAAGTCTTGCTTCTGCTTGTCATTGATGAACTGCCCTGTGAACTCCTGGCCGCATAGTCATGTTATATATGAGGCCCTGGCTCTCTATTAGGATATTTGACACCTGTTCCTTTTGATATCTGTTTTTCATATGGTGTTTCTTACTGTGGAAGCATGGCCTAAATTTAACTTGTATAGTTGCAAAAAAAAAAAAAATAGTGTGGCAAAGAACTATGCCGAATATAAACACAAAATTAACATTCGTCAAACTATATGGAAAAAGAAAAAAATGTTTGTCTCCTTTTCTAATTTGTTCTGGTGGACAGAATCCCCAACTTTTCCTTTTACGCTTTTTTAATATTGTATATGAAACAGGGATTTCCAAGAGAGCAGTGGGAAATACAAAAATTAAGAAGTTTCACATTCAATTTAAATTTTGGCCAGTGCCTATAATTTATTTTTTTATTTCTGTCTGAATTGCCTTGTAGCTATGAAAATCAGTTTCTCATGTGAAGGCAGCTAGTAGTCAGGAACTGATTTTATGATTGAATGCATTAGGAAACTCAACTTCATTAGTGTAATTATGGAAATGTGGTTCATAGCTTTAGGATATTTTTTTTTCCCAAAGAAGATAGTGTCTGTAGGAGACTCACATATAAGCATGCAATTCAGTTTAAGTAGTAAATACATGTGGGATATTAAAAGCTGAAATCTTTGAAATATTAGTATAAGAATTATTCATTGAGAATACTTTTATTTATCTTGTTATTATTCATTGTTTTTTTTCTAAAAGAGTAAAACATTACATGTGATACTAATAAGTCTTTAAAGCAAATAAACAATAGTAAGTGAAATGCAATGATTAATAGCAGCACTCTCCACAATAGCTAAAACATGGAAAGAGCCTAAGTGTCCATCAACAGATGAATGGATCAAGAAGATGTGGTTTATCTATACCATGGAATACTACATGGCAATGAGAAACAATGAAATCTGGCCATGTGTAGCAACATGGATGGACCTTGAGGGTGTTATGCTGAGCGAAATAAGTCAGGCAGAGAAGGACAAATATCATATGTTTGCACGTATAGGAGGATTAGGAGGAACTTGACGGAGGAACAAGGGGGAGAAGAAGGGCGGAAATGGTGGGGGAAAGGGAGAGAGGCAAACCATGAGAGACTCTTGAATGCTGACAAAAACTGAGGACTGATGGATGTGGGGGGGAGGGGGGATGGGCACTGAGTGTTATGTGGAAACTAATTTGACAATAAACTATTTGTAAAAAAAAAAAAAAAGAAATGCAATGATTAAAATAGACAGAGAAAGTGAAACAAAATAAAATCACATATAATATTACCTTTTTTCCCCTGTGTATTAAGTATGCCATTTGTCAAGTTTAATACAATCACACATCATATGAAGCTTTTGCCTATTGCTAGTGTATATATATTTTAGAAAGCCATAGCCCTGTTTTATACAACATGGTTCCAATTTTGATCCCCATCTATGAAATAATTAAAACTATATCTTATCTATAATCAGTTTCTATCAATCACACTTAATAAATAATGTCAAACTATTTCCATTCTCTATATCTTCACCATCACCATATTCCAAGCTTCGTCATTTCTAAGTTCAAATAGCACCCTAACCTGAATCTTTTTATTGATAAAAAGGATATGGGTTTGTACAGTAGATAAATAACATTTTATGGAAGAAAGAACATAAAAGAAAAATTTTCAATACAAATTTGCTTGGTATGGAACATAAAGGACTTTTCACTTAACTTAGTGAAAGTGAATATAGATAATGCTTTATTTAATCAATTCTAGATGCACATTTTCCCTCTTAAAAAATCTTTGAAATTTATTTGCCTTGTAATCAATGCTGTTATATTTGATAAGATATAAGTCAAGTGTCTGCATATCATATTGTCTCACCTGGTCTTTCAGTTAACATTGCTACCTGGAGGGCAGGAAATGTTATTGTTAAACAGCAGAGGAAATTTTCATAGTAGCCAAGTAAGAAGCCTTTGAATCTGAAAATATCTCAGCTGGGCCTGCATTATACTATCAAAAATTATTTGATCCTCCACAGAAAGTTTTGGTGAAAATAGAAAGAATTAACATTAAATTAGCAAAAACATGGACTCCAGATCAGGTTGGCTAAAATATATACACATGTCCCTTGACTAATGGTGGGTTACATCCCAATAAACCCATTATAAGTGAATAATATAGTAAGTCAAAAATGTTATAATACATCTAACCCACCAAACATTGTAGCTTGGCCTAATCTACCTTAAATATGCTACGAACACCTACATTAGCCTACAGGTGGGCAAAATCATGTAACACAAAGCCCATTTTATAATAAAGTGTTGAATATCGCTGTAATTTATGGAATACTGCACTGAAAGTAAAACACAAAAACAAAATGCTTATATGGGTACAGAATGGTTATTAAGCATATCAGGTGTTTACCCTCATGATCCCATGGCTGGCAGCGAGCTGTGGGCACTGACCAACATCACGAGAGAGGATTCTACACCACATCACAAGCCTGGGAAAAGACCAAAATCAAAATTTTGTTTCTAAAGGATGTGTACAGCTTTCGCATGATCATAAAGTCAAAAAATTGTAGTAGAATGACTGTAAGTCAGGGACTGTCTGTACTAAAAAGGTGTTGTGCGGCAGGCCAAGTGAACTCTCTGTGTCAACGAAATGAAGGTAACAATAATTATTTCAGATATTTTTGAAGCTTAACAGTCATCGTATATCCAAGCACCCAACAGATAAGATGTGTCCCACGAATTATATATTAGTGATTATTATTTGTAAGTGATTATTAAATACATTCAACTGAGAATTTAAGATCTCATCAGAACTTTATAATTAGTTTATATCACTCACCCATGGATATTAGTCAATCAATCAACATCTAGCTGGTGTTTTCAAAACACAGGTACTGGAGATAAAATATATGCCTGGCTTTTGAGTAGTAATGAGGGATCCAAACTAAAAATCAGGTATAAGTAAATATTTATGGTATTAGAATATTGCTATTATAAGAATTACTCTCAAAATAAGGTAGAGTAAAAAAATATAAAGATATTTAACTTTTACTACAATTAATTTACATTCTAACCTTTATTGAGATAAAAATATGTCAAAACTTTTATTTAAGTACAAACTTCTTCCTATTTTAAAGAAAAAACATACATGTTTTAACTTATTCCAAGTTTTTGAAATTTCAATTTTTTTAACGTTTTGTTTATATCTGAGAGAGAGAGAGAGAGAGACAGCGTGAGCAGGGGATGGTCAGAGAGAGAGGGAGACACAGAATCTGAAGTAGGCTCCAGGCTCTGAGCTACCTCTCAGCACAGAGTCTGAGTTGGATGTCGAACCCATGATCCCTGAGGTCATGACCTGAGCTGAAGTCAGCCACCCTATTGACTGAGCCACCCAGGTGCCACTAAAATTTCAATTTTAAGACATGCTTTCTATAGTTTGTGTAGCATACAAGATGATACGAAGTTATTATTTTTTTTTTCTTTTGAGAGAGAGTGAGTGGAAGAGAGACAAAGAAGGAGGGAGAGAAAGAATATTAAGCAGCCTACACACCCAGCATAGACCTTCACGGGGCTCAGTTTCAAGACCATGAGATCATGACCTGAGTCAAAATCAAGAGTCAGATGTTTACCCAATTGAGCCAACCAGGAGCCCCCAAAGTTATTTTTAATTAATATTAACATAACATAAGAACAACCTCTGGTCTTTTCCAAATGTTGTTGTTGTTGTTGTTTTTTAAAGCATAACATTTTACCAACTCTGTGGGAGCATTTTTACTTTATTGATAGTTTGGAATACTCTTAATTTTTATTTAACTAATGAGTCCAAATAGTTCTACACGTTCAAATTTTTGTTCCGAAGGAGGCAAATTGCATTTATATACTCAACATTCTGAAAAGGTAAACACTTAATGAATAAATTTTCTAAAAAGAAAAGAAGAAACAATAAAGCTCTGACTTAGCGATTTCTAAGAAATACTGTTTTGCTATGCTCAGAGCCTAATGATTTTGCAAGGTAAATCTAGCTTTTTACTGAACCTGTTTCTATTTTTGTTCACTTTGTTATGTCTTTATCTACATTTAGAGGGAGCTTCTTTAACTCAGATTTAAAAGATCTCTTTCCTACATCTCTGTGCCTAGAGAAGCATGGAGCGTTTTCATGTCCTAAAGCAGGACACTTAGACTCAGTATTCAAATGCTAAAACTTTTCCTTTTCCTTTGCACATGTATTTGTGTGTTTTCTCAGCTGTTCTGTTGAGATCCAGTGTTACTTCAGGCTCTTCAGCACTGGTCTTTGAATTTCCTGATATAGTTAGCGTGTGGATTGGTAATAGGAGTGGATTTGGTAGGGGAACCACTTCCAAGCCTTAGTGCATGTGGGATGGGCTGCCTAAAGGGTTTGGACTTATCTGTTATTGTTTGTGTTAGGTGATATTATACATACTGTATGTGAGTTTGAGATTTCTTTGGAAACATACTTTCCTCATTGTACCTAAGGAAGATAATGGTAGTAAGAATAATGAACTTTCTGCATGTGTTTAGTTTATGGTGTTATTTGTTTTGGTTCTCTGTCAATTAAAATCAAACTGCTCTATAACCTTCAAGGAATTTCTTAATGATTAGCCAATATCATTGCAGGTTTTTTTCTGCAAACTTATTCCTGCCATTTCATGTGATTCAGTATGTAAAAGGAGGTAGACTCATTTACTAAATGTTTTACTTTTATTATCAATCCATAAAACTCCTGTTTTTAATATTAAAAACATAATATCCTCCATTCTTAGGAATAGAATGTGGATATTTAAGAAAAGTGAGCTAATACAAGATTAAGTCTTTTAAAAAATTATTTTTTAATGTTTATACACTTATTTTTGAGAGAGAGAGAGAACTCAAGTGGGAAAAGAATAGAGAGAGAGAGGGATACAGAGAATCCGAAGCAGGCTCCAGGCTCTGAGCTGTCAACACAGAGCCCAACACAGGGCTCAATCTCACAAACCATGAGATCATTACCTGAGCCGAAGTCCTGCCTAACCGACTGAGCCACTCAGCCGCCCCCAAAATTGACGTTTTAAAAGTATATCTAAAGGTAATAAACAAACCATATGTTAGTACAGAATTTAGTTTAACTGCTTTTAAAATTAAATATCTAAATAAGTATAAATAACAAATACATATTCTGTAGTTTTTTGATCAGGCCTTTCTGATAATGACTTTGAAATAAAATATCTTTGTCTAATTTTGTTTTTAATTTTTCCAATGTTTATTTACTTTTGAGAGAGAGAGAGACAGAGCAGGGGAGTAACAGAGAGAGAGGGAGACACAGAATCCAAAGCAGGCTCCAGGCTCTGAGCTGTCAGCACAGAGCCCAAAGTGGGGCTTGAATGTCTATTTTTTTTAATAGTGTATATAGTGTAACTGACATACCATAAAATGATCTGCAGTAAGTCACACTTTTGTATAATACTTTGCCCTTGACTGCCAGAAGAACCAATAACTTGCTTCTGACCAATAGAATTAGGTGATGGAAAGACATCTCCGTGATTCAGTTCTGTTTTCTGGCAAAAGTGACGGGGCTGTCACTCGTTTGTTTACATTATGTTAAAAATGGCTCCATGACTAGAGCAGGACTGGCTATTCTGCTGGTTTTGAAGAAGCAAACTATTATTTTGCAAACGGCCTTGGATAATTTCCTCATGTAATTATCCTTATTATTCATTATAAATGAGTATACAATATCAGTTTTATTTTGACCTAATCTCTCTGAAGTCTTTCTTGATACATGTGGAAAACCAATCTATGTGTTTTAGCAGTTTGAGTGATCTTCCATGAAGCATCTTTTGTAATTGTGTTAGTGAATTTACTAGAGGTTAGTAGTGTGCAATAATTAAGAGAATCTAAAATGTAAATGAACTAAATAAAGAAAAAGAGGTTTGGGCAGAAGAGATCCAGATACTGTAGTTTGAAAATGTGGACCACTTGGGGCACCTGGATGGCTCAGCCGGTTAAGTTACCAACTCTTGATTTTGGCCAAGGTCTGATCTCAAGGTTTATGGGTTCGGGCCCCACATTGGGCTCTGTAATGACAGCACAGATCTTGCTTGCAATTCTCTCTCTCCTTCTCTCTCTACTCCTCCCCTGATTGCCCTCTCTCTCTCTCTCTCTCTCTCAAAAGGAATAAATAAATTTTGAGAAATACTTGGAAATTTATTTTAAAGAAAAGGAAAAGGTGGAACACCATTTATGTTGTGGCAAAATTTTAAGTTACACTGTTGCTCCCTGACTCAGAGCAAATGGGGAAACATTTGGAAAGTAGTATGCTCATTATTTCTTGTGAGTTTTCTTTTTAATGGCTCTCATAAAAGATGGATTAACTGAAAATAGAGCTGACCTTGGAGCGGCTGGTTGGCTCAGTTTGTTAAGTGTTCTACTTTGGCTCAGGTCATCATCTCGAGGAGTGGGTTCCAGCCCCGCATCAGGCTCTGTGCTGACTGCTCAGAGCCTGGAGCCCGTTTAGGATTCTGTGTCTCCCTCTCTCTCTGCCCCTCCCCATTCACACTCTGTATCTCTCTCTCTCAAAAATAAATAAACATAAAAAAAAAGAAAAGAGACTAAAGCTGACCTGTTTGTAAAAAGAAAAAAAAAAAAAGGAAAGAAAAAAAGGTATACTGAAAGAGTTATTTAACCTGTGCCATATAGGACTTTTCACACATAATAATATGTCTAAAGATGGGTTGGTGGGGCTGCTCTGCAAAAAAACCCATGAGGGATTTGGGTACTTCCTACCTTCATGCTTGATCTCCCTAGTATATGGATATAATCCTCTTCTTTGCAAAGTCCCATATTTATTTTGAATTCCAGGCAGGAAAATAATAAATGACAAAGTCCAAAGGACATATGCCAGGTGGATCTATAATCTTAAACAGACTTTACATTCACCTATTTCTGCTTGCATCTTATAAGCTAGAAATTCCTCAAGTTGCTATCCTACATATTAATAGGGCAGTTGGAAATCTATTTTCACCAGTGGATATTGTTACCCCAAACAAGTGTGTGGTTTGAAATTCATTTTCTTTTGTATAATAAAAGACTCACTCTAGAACCGTTTAATGACTCATTTACCTCTAAAAATGTATCTTATAAATATGCCTTTAGATAGATCATGTATCTGAGAGAATGGTGGACAAAAAAATGAGCAGGTTTAATTTTAAAGACTAATATCAAAGCCAGTTACTTTACTAATATGTTCTTCAGTTAGGCGGATAATACTCTACCATGGGTCACTATTAATTTTTATTCCCTAAATTCAGTTATTTCTAATAATTGTGTCATATTAAAAAATCACAATTTCAGGACCTCTGAATTTATTGACCACTATTGATCAACAGACATAATCTAGTAATGCTTTTCCAGCAATTCTTTCACTGCATCAGCACATTTTAATCCACTGACCTCATCAAATTAACATTCTTCTCTTTCTTCTGAGGTCTCTTTTCTCCCTACGGGAGCCTATATAGCTTCTAGGTTATAACATGCTTGTGCCATCCTCTCTCACTAGAAAATCACCAAATCTGGTTTTACCTTATCCTGTACCTCTCCTACTTTGTTCCTAAACCCAAGTTATAAGAAAAACTTCAAAACCATATGACTGGGCCCTTAGAAATAACCAGAATATTTATATATTTCTCTGGCCAATTATCTTCAACAATTTTTATTTTTTACTTAAAGCCTTCAAATATTTCTTTTCACTTTGAACTGATAACCTAGTGTCTCATTTTCCTGGGAAAGTAGAATTAACCTAATCCGCAAAGCTGCCTCCGTGCTGCTATGCATTAAAGTCTTATTACACCCCGACCAGCAGAGATATTCTGAAAATCTAAACGAGTTCAGTAACTTTGTAGTCAAAGCCCTCCGGTCATTCTCATGACAGTGAAAAACTGCATATTTATTACTATCACATTCAAGGTCCCAGATGAGCAGACAGCTGCTCTATGACCTCATCTGTGATGATCATCTATTGCTCATTCTGTTCTAGGCAATTGAACCTTTTGTTGTTGTTTCTAAGCCAAGCCAAGTTCGTTTTAGCTACAAAATGTTTGCCCTTCCGGTCCCTTCCGCCTGAAATGTTTTTCATACCGATCTTTACACTGGACGTATTTTTTCTCATCATTCAGACTTCTACCAAATGACATCTTTGAGATGCCCTCCCTGACTATGAAATGACCCTGTATCTGCTTCATCTTCCTTCAGAGCAATATCACTATCTGGAATTATGTTTTCTGTTCCTTTCTTTTCTCTCTCCCACTTTCAATAGGGCACAAGCCCTATCTTCTCTCACTGATTCTCCAATTTCCTTAATGGTGTCTGACACACAACTGGCACTCACTATGTATTTGTCAAATGAGTAACAGTGAGCAGCAATAACAAAATAATGTATAAGATGAAAGACTTATTGTACAATAACACAGACTATGCTAAGTGCTTTATATGTTTCAATTCACTTAAGCCTCAACACCACTCTGTGAGATGAGTAATTATTTCCATTACATATCTGAGAAATATTAGTTTTGAAAATTTAAGTAACTTGCCTTTTATCACATATAACATTGAATTTGGTCTTCTGCTGCTTTGGAAGACATCTTCATAAGCTTTTGATCATAAAGATTAAATCCCTCTAAACTGGTTCAGTGAGTTGAAGAAGTCAAACAGGAGGATAACACTTTATGAGAAATTTTTCTACTATAAATCTAAGGAAAGAAAGCATAGCTGATCTTGAAACTAAGAGAAGGACCTTGACAGAGAAAAGTAATTCCAGACACATTTAATGAGAATGGATCTCTTGGCATGGATGGCCAAGAAAACTAGCAGTAAAAATATTCAAATGTGTTTTTGTCCTATAATAAAATAGACTGTAACTTTTTTCTGTCTCCTTTAAAGATTTATAAGAAAATTTCACATGTAATAGCTTTATGTTAGTGGTGATTTGAAGGTAATAGGAAATGGGCACTGAGGAGTTTGGGTGGATGGTTAAGAGAAATGTTTATTTCTCATACTCTGTCCACTCTGAGGACTGGGCCAGTAAAACAGCCCTTGTAACATATTCCAGAAGGCCAGCTATTTTGGGTTTTCAAGAAGGTAAGCAGATGTACAAGTCGTGCCCATGAGTAATACTCAGGAGCCAAGTACATCAGGGAAATTGACTTTGGAGCAGACGCAGAAATCCTCATATTCCAAATGATTATAGATGAAGGTGTTCCCTAAAGGCGTATGATAGCTAAACCTTGCTCCATAAAGAAAAGGCCAAAGCTACTCAGTCTACACTTGGGTTCAATCTGTTTAACAGAAGCATGGGGAGCTGATTATCTTTAAATTTCAAAAGTTCTTATTAAATGTGCCGTTTTACTTTATGGCTTTCCTTATGTTTGCTCAGAGTGAAAGATGAATTTAACTATTAAAATTTTGGCAATGCAGTCACTTGTACATGAGAGACAGCAATTTGTGCAAAGAGTAACAGATGCAGGTGGGGGCTACCCAAATGGATGGAACTTTGGGGAAGAAAAACACGTAAAAGTAGAATGTGAAGTTTAGGGATAAATTTAGTAACTTTTCTTTTAACAAAATTATTGTATATAATGTAATTTTGTCATAGTATAAAAATTAAGAGCATTTTTGAATTGGGGCACTCAGTCAGTTAAGCGTCTGACTTTTGATTCGGGCTCAGGTCATGAAATCACAGTTGGTGAGATAGAGCCTCATGTCAGTACATAGCCTGCTTGAGATTCTCTGTCTCCCTCTCTGTCTACCCCTCCTCAGTCTCTCTGTCTCTTTCTCTCAGATAAATAAACTTTAAAAAAAAGAATATTTTTGAAGTGAATAATAAGTGTATTTTTACCAATTATCAGAGAGCAGTCCAAAGCAGTAATATTTTTTTCAAGTGGACCAAACATCTTTCCTTTCTTCTTCTTCTTCTTCTTTTTTTAATGTTAATATATTTATTTTGAGTGAGAGATAAAAGGAGAGAGCATGAGCTGGAGAGGGGCAGAGAAAGAGGGAGAGGGATAATTCATCAGTCTCTGCAATATCAGCAGGAACCCAACTTGGGACTTGATTCCATAAACCATAAGGTCATGGCCTGACCCAAAACTAAGGATTAGATGCCTGACGAAATAAATCACCTAGGTGGCGTTTCTTGTTTTTTAATCATGCAGACCAAACACCTTTCATTTCCAAAATTCTTTGGGTTTTGTTTTAAGAATTAAGAAGATAGAAGAAGCAAGTTGTGTTATTTAAGACAAAAAAAAAAAAAAGTAACTGGAACTAATTCTTATTTAGCATCTCTTATATACTGTGCACTAAAATTATTATTTAAATTTTTGAGAAATTTTGTTATTGTATTCACTTTTAGATAATAAAACAATTAGGCTTTAACATGATAAGTGATTTGTAAAATGTCACGGAGCTGAAATTATCAAGGGGTTAAGCCTGCTTGGGTTCCTGTTCATTCCTCTGTAGCAGCGTTTCTCAATATTTTATAGACCCTCTACTCCAGTTGTTAATAGAGGTAGCAAGTCACTTTGGATATTGTCAAACCCTGAAATATGATAACCTTTTTTTTTTTTTTTTTTGCTTGGTAGGTAGTGGATGTTACAATTATCCCTGACTTTCCACTTCTAATGTTCAGCTAAATTATTTAAAAATTCCAGTTTTTATTTCATTAATTTGTATTCTATTCCATTTTTCTAGGTACATGTAACTTTTATAATTTCTTGAAAAAGGTCAAGTGAGTTAAAAGTTAGATCTGAGTTAGCCATTGTATTATCACTCAAATACCAATTGTCTTTATTTTGAAATGAATTTTATTGTATATTGAGAAAAATTCAGAATTTAAAGACAATTTATTATGGAGTCTGGAAGTAATAAAGGGGTTATGTTGTGGGTTACAAAGTAAAGCTTTTTAAATTATTCAGTAGTGTGTAAAATATACACAATCATGAGTACAGTGTAATTAAAAAACCCTACAAAGAACATATAGTGAGGTCTATCTTACCCAAACTTTTCATTTTATTTTTTCAGATGTTTATTTTTGAGAGAGATATATAGAGCATGAATGGAGGGAGGGGAAGAGAGAGAGGGAGATACAGAATCCAAAGCAGGCTCCAGGCTCTGCAGAGCTTGACGTGGGGCTGGAATCCACGAACTGAGAGATCATGACCTGAGCCAAATTTGGACGCTTAACCAACTAAGCCATCCAGGTGCCCCCATCTGACCCAATCTTTAATTAGAAACAGAAAAATATGTATATTATTAAGCAGCTACATCTAGATAATAGCTTATATCAGTGCATATAAAATTATCAGCCTCAAGTGGAAATTTAGAATTTAAAATTGTCGCTTTCTGATATACAAATGAATTCACAGAGAATGAGAAGATACTTTACTTCGTTTGATTCTGAGATTAACAAAAACACAGGAACTTTACTTCATCTCTCACTCTGCCTTATCCCTGTTTCCTTCTCTAGTGATAAATTGGGAACTAAATTAACACATATTTGCTTTTTGGTAATTTATTGCTTTGATTTGATACTCTTTCATAAATTCCTTCTGTGTATTCCTGGACATCTCTAAGTAACTGTGCCATAACGGCACTGTCACAAGGAAAGGGCTCCCTCACCACTGGGCTCCGGTGTGGATTGGAAGTGAAGCTCCACCCTGACTAGTTTATAGGCATGAACTGCACCACTTTCCCCAAGGTTCTCTTCAAGAACTTGAGATAATGATTCATAACAGGTTTAAATTTGATAAATAAAGATAGAGGAAATATGTCATATTATCTTTTCATTTGTTGGTTTTGAATATGATTTATTTATCTAATAGGTAAAATAGTCATTCTATCAAATTCCTAGCTAAACTTCTGGTGTAAATTATATGCAATGAATAGTATGATAAGTAAGGCATCATTATCTATGAATAGCTGTTACTTACTCATCTAGATCTATATGTATGATGTGTGTGTGTGTGTGTGTGTGTTTAATCTAAAACATGTACAGGTGCTCTGAATTTAAACTATAAGTTGAAGAAATAACACTTGTTGATTGTGACCTGTTTTACCATCGATGAGAAATAAAACGTGAAATAACTGGCAATACCAGATTGTGTAGTATATAGAAAACATTGCAAGTGACTCAGAGAAGAGAAATTATAACTATACAGTAGAATTATTACAGAAAATTATCCATACTCAACATTACTTTGAAAAAAGACAAAATTTTTATTTTTGCAATGAAAATGGAAAGACATTCCAGAAAAATAAGTATAGAATTAGACATGTAAAGGTACATTAAGAAAGATAACAGGAATTTTATCTTGACTGGGGGAAATTCTTCTGTGGGGAAACAAAGGATTAAGTGGGTCCAGTTTATTGAGAACCTTTACTGTGGGAATTGAATAAAATACTGGTAAATAAGAGTACCTTTGAGTAAAAATAAAATGTGGTTAAAAAGCTTAGATTTTACTAGTTACATTCTAAATTTATCTTTGAATATTCTTAAAATAATGTACATAATAATGCATAGTTATCATAGTAAATGTGTGCAAATAAAACATACATAAATATATTATGTATAAATAAAACATATATCAGTTTTGGAAACAAGCAAACCTGATGCTTGAATTTGGTGTTTTTCCCTAGTTCAAAAAGGAAAAGTCTACGCATTTTAAAACAGCAAGTGAAGAGTGCTGTGGATAAAAACAAACATGTCTGCTATGCAGTAAGAAGTCTGAGAAACTGTATTCACTCTGCCACTTCTTGCCCAGGGTTTGTATGAACTGCCATCTTCTGCATCCGGCTAGAGATCTCGCTTGTCAGAAGCAGGAAGGCAACTTGGCTTGTGGAACTACATTAGATTCTGGTGGGTATAGGCCTTCAAATAAAATGTACTTGTGACCAGAGATTAAAAAGTAGTCCTAGTAGTCACAGAGGCTAGGATTTTAAGTTTTATATAATTAATTTGCTCTACTTGTCAGAAAATTAGAAACGGGGTAACAAATGTCATGTGAAATGAACAACCGATGAGGAAAAAAAAAACTGGGTGAGATTAAAAGATTAAAATCAAACTAAAGACATAAAAGTAAAATGAAAATGGGAGGCAGCAGTAGTAAAAGGAGCTCATGGAAAATTTAAAGACTGATGTTAAGAGCCTACTTGAGAGTCTCTTTAAGAGTTACAGAAACAAGCCAAAGAGCTGAAAATTATGAGAGAAGAGATGTAGGAACAAAGAGCCATCTGGAAATTACAGGTGTTTCAAAGAAGTAATCGGGATACAAACTAAAATCACACTTGGAATTGAAGGAAATTTTACTGGGCTGAAAATAGCACTAAGTATGCAAATTTAAGTAAAATTGAAATTTATAAATATAAAACAGAACCAGATGCATTCTGGGCACTTCTGTTTCTGGAAACATAGCCGACTCAATCACCAGAAAACACAAGTGCTACAAAAGTTCTAGGAATTCTTAAAGAAACATCAGAAACATGTTTTAGATATAGTTGACCATGAAAGTTTGTAGGAAAAAAAATCTTATAAACAATAAACAACAACCACAACAAAAGTTGGAAAACAAGAGCTGGTGGTTCAGCTGTACTGATCGTTGGGTGATGACTGTTTGCCAACAAACCAAATGGAATTTCAAAAGTGAGTGTTTTTATTGAAACACAACATACACAAAGGTGCACTAATTGATGAATTTTTTCAAAGTGGAATAAACTCACATAACCACTAGCCTGATCAAGAAATTGAACATTACAAGGGACACCTGGGTGCCTCAGTCAGTTAAGCGTCCAACTTTGGCTCAGGTCATGATTTCACAGCTTGTAGGTTGGAACCCTACATCGGGTTCTTTGTTAACAGCTAAGACACTGGAGCCTGCTTCAGATTCTGTATCTCCCTCTCTCTGCTTCTCCCTCACTAGCTTTCTCTCTTTCTAAAAATTAAACATTGGGAAAAAAGAAATTGAACATTACAGGCTCTTCACACTCTACATATCAGTTTTATCAAGGATGTTTTTTATTCTTAAATTATTAAAAATATTCACAATGAAAAAGGGGCAAATTCAAACTGAGTTTTAAACTTTTTAAAAAGCTCCATTTTCTTTTCATAATCTTCATTTAATTTCCCTGGAACTTTGGAATTAATTTACAAAACAAAAAGCCAAGATCATATTGAGTTATTTACAAATATTCTTATAGACTTTTTATTTTTTAATTATCACATGGAATCAGCAGCTTATGATGTAGCACCATAAAGAAAAGTAGTACCTTACCAAAATTTGTTTCCTTACAGCATGGTTAATATAACTTTTATTTATATGAATTTATATTAATATAACTTATAATATTATAACTTTAGTTCTGTTAATATATCTAACACCAACTATTTACTATTTCAATAAAAACAGTAAAATAATAGCCAGACTATAGAAATCCAGAAAAAAATATATACCTTTCAATAAATCTATGACCAATAATTTGAGAAACAAATTTTGGAAAGTGTATTAATAAATCAGACTATTGGGTTTCATTTTTATATAAAATTCTGTTCAAAATATTCAACACTGTTGTTAAAGAGAATAAACCTTTAACCCAAGCAATTTATAGTTGAAAGGTGAACTAGAAGTGTAAGAAGGTACTAATGAGAAATTCTACTATAACTGACAAATAATCCTGTTTAAATGAAATATGAAACAAACAAAAAAACAATAAAGAGGAAAACACCTCACATGTTAATTAACCACAATGAATCATGGAAAAGCATTATTCTTTCTGTTCTTAATATTTTTGAGGATACATAAAATGGATCTGTGAGATCAGAGGCTCCATCTAAAAGGAAAAAATTGATGAAGAATTTTAAGAAAGTTTGGGGGTAAGCAGAGATATCTCATAGAAAAACACCCATAAATTTAGAAAGATCTGTCTTAGGGCACCTGGGTGGCTCAGTCAGTTGAGTGACCAACTCTTGATTTCGGCTCGTGTCCTGATTCCAGTATCGTGGAATCAAGTCCTTGCTGACTGGCATGGAGCCTGCTTAAGATTCTTTCTCTCTCCCTCTGCCTCTCCCTGTTCTTTCTCTCTATAATAACTAATAAAAATAAAAATCTGGAAAGACCTCTCTTTGGAGTCTCAATAAAACTCAATAGTAACTTTTAATTTGTATTTATTTATATTTTAACTTTTTAAAACAAAGGAAGTAAGATGAGATGGAAATACATAGAATATAATGAAGAAGGAGTGGAAGGGAGATAAGAGACTTGGAAAAACAGGACTCCTTTGACTAGGTGGAAAGGTGAGGATCCAAGAAACAATAACATAATTGAAACTTCCGTTTGTAACTGTAATACACAAAACAGACAATGCAGAAATTATAATTAGAATTGTGTAGAATAAAATGAAAATGTTTACATAATCACAATTTACTAAACACAGCCTTATTCTAGTGAAATTATAAAATTTTAAAGCAAAGAAAGAATCCCACAAATAGACCAGCTAATGTAATTCATGAAACAAACAAAACGTGCTTGCTGTATAAACAAAAGAAAGTAAATACAAATTGGTCATAATGTCAACTGAAGCTAATAGAAAAAAAATGGAATAAAAATAGTTTTGAGAGAAAAACTTTATAAATGACAAATTATATCATCATATATATATAACAATATAGTTATTGTTCATATATCACAGCAATAGAAAGAAAATGTTGAATAGAGAATCTTGAGTATAAAAGGACTTAAGCAGGAAACCTGAATCAGTTCCTAAAAATAAGTTACTCCACATTAGAATCTTAGGAAATACAGTGAATCAATGTAAATAACTCTAAAATTAGGAAACAGAAAAAAACAATTGATGGTCACTACTGAATAAAAGTTAAAAGTAGATATAGAATTGAAACCTGTATGTACTTTCATTGATGAATACTGAAATGTTTCAAATGTTTCAAATAATCTAAAGATAAATTATGTAATTTTATACAAGCCTAATTTAAAATCCATTAATTTGTAAGTATACTCTGAAAACCAGTGTGGCAACAGTATAAAGAAATCGGTGAATCCTATCATTTTAGAAAGAGAAGCAATAAATGTATTATGATGTTAATAAATATACCTCAAATGTTTTAACAATATAAATAAAAATCAAAGCTAATAACCTACCAGATTATATAGGGAAATATAGAAAACTATAGGAAAATGCCAAAAATAAAAGAACAACAAAAATTTAAAGGAAGTAATATGAAAACAAACATATAAGTTATGATTGGATTTTGGGAGATGAAGAGAAAATATTTTATAATTCAGTAAAAGCAGGTTCTTAAAATAATATTACTTAGGTATTAAACAACTTATCTATATGCAAGATCAAACTTGTCAAACTCGAAAGCCAATCACTCTTGAGGACTCTATTTTGTTTTTGTTTGTTTGTTTGTTTTCTATTAACATCGGAAATAAGGAATTGGCTATATCAACAAACTGATGGAGTCCAGCTTAAAAATAAACTAATCTTTGTTTAACTTACATGGCCATTATTATTATTAATTTATTAAATTTTCAGTGTTTTATATAAAGTACTTTTCTGCTGGTAGAATTTTAAATCATATTTCGCTAACGTCTTCTTACAATTTTTATATTTTTTCAGAAAATAAGTGTACATGAAAAATATCACATAAAATAGTGATCAAATAAATAGTATTTGCTTTATAGTGCATAATGATGTATTATCCTTGTTTCTCTGTCAGTTTTAGTATTCCTAAAATTCAAGTCTATAATATTTTCTGTATTTTTGTTTTTTGAACACATTTAAATTTATTTAAATAATTGAATTATCTTACTATAATTGTTTGTTACAGTAATATATAGTCACCAAGATCTCAGTGAAGTCATAGTTTAGATATTTAATTTGAATCTATTTGTAACAGACTCCAAACTTCCCATGCATTAGTTTTATTAATTTAGTGACTACTATGTACAATTTTCTTGAATGCATTAAAATATTAGATTGCAGTTTTCATGTTTCACACTGAATTCATGTCATAAATACATAGGTCTATACATAATGTTCTTGTAGATTTTAGTAATTTTGCTCTAAGCGATCCAGATTCCAGGGGCTCATCACTGATTTGTGCTTCAGGGGAGAAAATATGTACGATTATTTTAATCGCCATGAGCAATCATTGACTAATTTGCGATATGCTGACAGAATGCAATAGTTGTGTATTTGCAAAACTGTTCCTCCTCACTTGAACCTTTTAACCCATGCTTTGCGAAATTTATTTTCCCCTCCTAGGTTTTTTTTTTTTCCTGTATTACACATTCTTAAGACTGAAGTGGGGGAATAGTGATAACTATTTGCGACATGCTCAAAATAATTACTTTAGTCATCATCATCTTTTGTCTGTTTTTCACCAGTTTAGTATTTTTGGCTCACTGTGCAGCAATGCAAAGGAATTCAAAAACAGATCCTTAAATAGTATCTTGTCACATCAAGCCTTCCTGCTGTGACAGTGGAGACATTTGTTCCCAAGAGGATCCTTCTTCTTATTTTGCTGATGATGAGGTCTTTGGAGTCTCTCTATTTAGACTCCTGCCACAATCTTAGCTTTTGCTGGACGCCTAGCATATATGAATAAAGGGCCAGCTGGTGTAGAATTCTTTAACTAGAAATACTGTTTCAAACCATCTGGAGTCTACAACTATAGAGTTGCATTATTCTGGCAATTTCTAAGTGAAGCTGCTTATCTTGACCAACAGTGCTCTTCAAATTTATGTTGTGACCCATTGCCTATATCTGTGTCTAATTTTTTTAACATTAACTTTTCTATATTAGATTTATTTTTGCATCTTAATAATATAAAAGAAAAAGGGGGCCTGGGTGGCTCAGCTGGTTAAGTGTCTGACTCCTGGTTTTGGCTCAGGTCATAATCTCTTGGTTCATGAGTTCAAACCCCCCACATCAAGCTCTGCACTGACGGCATGGAGTTAGGTTAGGATTCTCCTTCTCTCCCTGTCTTTTTTTTCCCCTCCCCAGCTCTCTCTCTCTCTCTCTCTCAAAATAAAGAAACAAACTTTAAAAAATAATATAAAAGTTGTACAATTTAGTAGATTAGTAAAACAGGATAAGAAGGGTCAGAAATGCCACCTATGAGTCCTGGCTCTTCCTCGGATGCATTTTATCATAAGGGGAGAAGGGAAACTTGGGATGCATTTTTATTAGCCTATTCTTATTGGAGAAATCTGAGATGCTCTATGTTATTGTCTAATTTGCATAGAGTACACCTGTCTAGATTAATTTATTTAACTCCAGTAATAATTCTGTGAGAAACTCCCATTTCACAGATAATTACGGGAATACAAATAGTATATGACTTGTATCTAAAATGATGGGATCAGAATTAGTGAATTCTACTCACTGAGTAGAGACCATATATTCTTAAGACTAGGATATCCAACCTGACATATTTTCTCTTCTTGAGTACTTATAATAACATTAAAAGTGAATATTATTATTAATGTTTCATATTAAGGAATCAGAGTTTAAGTGGTATGCCATTTAAAATGAACTGATCATCATACTCTACCTAATATGCATTTTTTCCCTAAATTACCTGCTTATTCACTGATGCTATCCTTCACCCACTTTGACCAAGACAAAATCTGAAAGTCATGTATTACCAGATTCTACAATTTTCATTCTTTTTTAAAAAACTTTTTGTTTTTTTTTTTTAATTTATTTATTTCTGAGAGAGAGACAGCATGAGCAGGGGAGGGTCAGAGAGAGAGGGAGACACAGAATCTGAAGCAGGCTCTAGGCTCTGAGCTAGCTTTCAGCACAGAGCCCGATGCGGGTCTCAAACCCACGAACTGTGAGATCTAGACCTGAGCTGAAGTCAGATGCTTAACTGACTGAGCCACCCAGGCACCTCTATCAATTTTCATTCTTAATAAATTTATTGAATGACTACTCAGTGATTCAAAAGGAGATATGTTTAAACTCTATTCAAGACATATAACAAACAAGCAAACAGATCTTCAGATATACACATCTTCAGTTTAAATAAAATTAAAAAAAATAAAAGACCTCTGAGAAACCTGAAAGAAGTGAGGAAGTAAACCATGTGACTTTCTTTACAGTTCTCCAATTAATGCACTTTCCCCATCTCTGCTACTATTAACCTTATTCAATAGTACACATCTGGTGTACTGGGTGGTGCAGTCCATTTTATCTGATTCTTGATTTTGGCTCAGGTCATGATCTCATAGATTCATGAGTTTGAGACCTATGTGCGGAGCCTGCTTGGGACTCTGTCTCTGCCTCTCTCTGCCCAACCCGCAAATAATAAACATTAAAAAAAATAGTACAGATCTCTAGGAATTTCCTTTATCACCATTCCCCATGCTGCATTTAGAGTTGAACGTTTCATCTGTCACCTCCCAAGTGTAGCCCTTAATAGTTCTCAATAAAATGAAGTCTAAGTCCTTTAAGAAAGCAAAAATGGCACACCTTTATTATAGTATATAAGAAACTGTCTGTAAAATATTCCTGATAGCTTCATGTTCTCTTTTTTCTTTTTTTTCTTTTTTTAAATTTATCTATTGTAAGAGAGACAGAGAGAGAGAGGAGAGATCACGAGCCAGGAGGAGGGGGGAGAGCAGACGGAAAAAAAAAAGAGAGAGAGACAATCTTAAGCAGGTTTTGCACTGTTAGAGCAGAGCCAGATGAAGGGCTCAAATTCACAAACCATGAGATTATGATGCCAAAATCAAGAGTAAGATGCTAACCAACTGAGCCACCTGAGTGCCCCATACTGTATCTTTTCAACCTACACATGACTAATATCCTTAACTCCCACAGGACCCATTCTAGCTGTCTTTGTCTTGGGGAAGATTTCCTAGACAAGGCTTGGTATTTCCTCTTACCTAAGAAATACCTTAGAAATTTCAAATGAAAGCATTTACTAAGCTGTAGGATCCTATATGTCAATTTATCTTCCTTCTTCAATATTGAAGGAAAGATCTGTTGGACTTGCATGAAATGTAATGTTTTCCTTATATTTTTATTTATTAAATAGTTATGGTAAAGAAATAAATGAGATGACAATGAAACACATCTCTATGTTTACACTATTAGCAAAATGTGGGAGTGAAATCGGAACTTAGGTTAATCACAATCTAAATTATATGGCTAATTAGCGGTCGGTTAAGCATCTGACTTCAGCTCAGGTCATGATCTCATGGATCTTGACTTCAAGCTCCACATCGGGCTCTGTTCTGACAGTTCAGAGCCTAGAGCTCGCTCCAGATTCTGTGTCTCCCTCTCTCTCTGCCCTTCCCCTGTTCACACTCTGTCTCTCTTTCTCTCTCTCTCTCAAAAATAAATAAATGTGAAAAAGATTTTAAAAACACCAAGTACATTATTTTGGAAATCACACAAATAAATATAAACATCAGAAAATTTATTTGAGTAGGATCATGGTATCTAAGTTCCCATCACAATTGTAGCATCCAAATGTCGTTACTTAATGCTGACCAGTGATATTGACCTAATGCACAACTGTGGGTTAAAGGGTTGTAAGTGAATTGGTATTGGGAGAACATTTTCTATGGGTCTACAATATTTCAGCATGTCATGCAAACAGAGGTACCAGCTCTTGGTTCCACACAAACTTTGTAAAGATGGTTATATAGAAATCTATATATGTATTTCTTGGAATCTTGGAATATAGAAATGATATTTCCTTCTGGGTCATAGAGAATACAAATAAGGTGAAATCAAACTCTTCCCAGGTCTTCACAGTTGGGTAGTGGAATCTGGAAAGTAAGAAGAAAGTTATTGAAAATCGTGATAGAAAGCATTGTGTACAAATTGGGCCATATTTATGCCTCTTGGAGTTGGTAAAGTGCTATTAAAATAATTTAAGTGATGAAGAAGTAGCTAAATTTAAAATATGCAATTGAGATTTATTAAAATTACAGAAATATAGCCCATAAGAAAAATGATGTTAATATTTTACCATTCAATGTGAACACTTATTCCTTAATTTTAATAAATGAAATAATCATAAATAGATAAAGTATAGCAGACACTAGTTTAATTTTTTACTTTGCCAATGCAATATATTTAAAACACTTCTTCTTTCATCTCACTTGGATAAACTATTAAGTAGAAATGTCTTAAGTTTATTATTATCATTACTTTTTTGTACATCTGATATTCTAACTTGTTCATCAGCTTGAACTGTGATATTTTACTAAATAATTTTTATATAAAATTTTCCATCATCGATCCCATTTTTAATTCAAGCATGAAGTTCTTAATAATACCATATTAGTATTTCTAAATAATTTGCTGTCAAAGGACCAATTTTTTTCTTTCTTTCCCTCCCCCTAAGGCAAAGTCATGCACCATCAAAATGCTCTCACATCTTATTAGTTATTTATCAGTAATGAATTTATACCAATTGTTCTTTCAAAACATTCTGTTTTTTTCCTTAAATAAATATATGTTGCTTTTATGCCTTCACTATCAATTAGAATTGGGGTAAGCTTTCAATACATTTAGAAAATGTAGCCTTTATCAAAACGGACTTTCTGAAAACTTCTTTGCCACCAAACCAGAGGAGATGAGACAGCATAAAGACAAATAAGAAAGTGGCCGGTACAATACAAGTCCATAAGTTGTATTTGTGGGAGCGTCTGGGTGACTCGGTCAGTTTAGTGTCCGAGTTCAGCTCTGATCATGATCTCGTGGTGTGTGACTTTGAGCGCTGCATCAGGCTCTGTGCTGATAGCTCTAGGCCTGGAGCCTCCTTCAGATTCTGTGCCTCCCTCTCCCTCTCCCCCTCCCCAGCTGGTGCTCTGTCTCTGTTTCTCTCAAAAATAAACAAACATTAAAAATAATTTTTTTTGTCGCCTAATAATATTGGATCACTTTTTGTAACTTTTCAATAAATGCTTGAAAAGAAGAATTTTACTGTAACACAGAATTTATTATACACCTTGAAATTTTACTTTATTGGTTATAATATTTAGGTATTTCACTGCCTATTTTATTTCATATATTTTATCTGCTAGGACTAAAAAATCATATTAACGTCACCTGTTACTATCGTGTTTCTAGCTAACTATAATTGAATTCTTGTCATTTATGTTATATAAAATTCAGTGCTGTGTAATTAGTTCAAAGATATGATTAACTTCATCATAGTGATTTATAGTCTCTAATATTAACAGTTCTATTTACTGTTATGTTTAATGTGTTTTATTCTTCTTTATGTCTAATATTAGAGCATTCATTCTCTTGGCTTTTCCTTTTGCTTGAATATAACCTTGATTATCTTTTTATTCTCAAGGCTCCTGATAAGTTAACTTTAGGTATGGTATGGAGCATTCATTGAGATTTGACCTGTAACCAATCTGAAAATAATTTTCTCTTATAAGAGAAGTATGCTAATTGTGGCAGGGGGAGAGTGTGTAACTTTTCTGATGTCTCCTAAGGATACTACCCTTCTCCAATCACTTTGTGACTCCCTGTCCTGCTTTATCAAATTATGCTAGAAAACAACTAACAACGAATCTAGCAAATATGCATTCTAAGACAGACAGCCCTCCAGAATCTGTTTTGAGTTTTTTCTCTGAACAAAATATCTAGAAGTCCCTTGTCACTAGAGGAGGCTTGGGAGAAAGCCCTATTCAAATTAGCTTTTACTTTTTCTATGCGCTGAGGTTGTGGATGCAAATGTTAACTCCTCCCCACATGCCTTGTCTTTGAACACAGATAATAGGTCTCATGACATGACCTGCCACTTTTGAACTGCCTGGTTGCCTATCATTCATTCATATTTCTGCCTTTGTTTTAAGAGTTCTACAGTGAAATGTACTCAATACTTTTTCCAAAGCTTCTCCAATCATTCAGAAGTTTGTTCTGCAAGGCTCTCAAGGAAGAGCTTGTGGGAGCAGTATTTTCTGAGATCTGATACATTAAAAATTATATGTCTGTTGTCATAATAACTGAAATTCTCCTTGGTTCAGACTATTTTTCTTTAATTCTATCATAGATATTTTTGCTTTTTGACTATTAAATTTCAAACTCTGATGTTGGGGCACCTGGGTGATTCAGTCAGTTAAGCTCTGATTTTGGCTCAGGTCATGATCTCATGGCTCATGGGTTCAAGCCCTGTGTCAGGTTCTGTACTGACAGCTCAGAGTCTGGAGCCTGCTTCAGATTCTGTGTCTCCCCCTCTCTCCCGCCTTCCCAACTCATTCTCTCTGTCTGTCTCTCTCTTTCAAAAATAAATAAGCATTTAACAATTAGAAAACTTTGATGTCACGTGATTTTCTTTCCTTTTTAATAAGTTGATCTATGCATGATGCATGAAGGATCTCTTTTTATCTTTAAAGTCCAGAAATTCTGGGGTGCCTGAGTGGCACAGTCGCTTAAGCATCCAACTGTGGCTCAGGTCATGATCTCAGGGTTCGTGGGTTCGAGCCCCGCGTCCGGCTCTGTGTTGAGAGCCAGCTCAGAGCCCGGAACCTGCTTCAGATTCTGCGTCTCCCTCTCTCTCTCTGACTCTCCCCTGCTCACGCTGTTTCTCTCTCTCAAAAATAAAAAAAAATTAAAAAAAAAACATTAAAGTCCAGCAATTCTATGATGTTATGTCTCATTGTTGACTTTTCTTTATTGATACAAGTACAAAAAGCGAAACTTTGTTCTGCTTCATTTATTTGTTTTTCTTCTTTATATGTATCTCGACTATACATAATGGTCTCTTAAGTTTTCTTCTATACCTATTATGTCTTCTCTACTCCAACTTGTCCCTTTTTTTTTTTTCATTTTCATTCTCTTGGCTTTTCTCATGACTATTGGCCACATCCCTATAATTCTTTGAATGATGCATCTTCTTGCTTGTCATCTTCATAATTTTTCTTTTCTGAAATGATGTGTTTCCTTTTCTTCTTTACCTTTTAGTATCTATTACTACATAATAAACTATCTTAAATCTTGAAACACTGAAAGAGCAAAATAATCATTTATTGTACTTCAAATATGTTTTTTTATCAGGGCTTGGATAAAAATATAGATCACTACCACGCCCCCCCTCCACACCCCCTGCATCAACTGGAGTGGTTTGCCTGGGGCTGAAGGATTGTCCTCAAAGGTGGCTCACTCACATGGCTGTCACCTGAGGGAGGAAGGGAGGAGCCTCAGTTCCTTTCCATGTGGACCTCTCCATCTCAACGGGACTTACTCATAGCCAGGTGCCTGGTTTCCACAGACAAGCATTCCAAGAAACAAAATTTGAGGCAGTGACGAACCATATTGCGTTCTATAACTTGCATCAGAAATCAAATGTTTTCACTTCTGCTGTATGCTACTACTAGATAAAGTTACAAGGCCTTGCCAAGATTCAAAGAGAGGAACATCGACTCTATTTTACAATGGAGGAGTGTCAAGGTTCTAGAAGAGCATATGGAACAGGACATAGTGTTGCAGTCATACTTGAGGAATATAATCTGCCACAATAACTGGAATATTTTATTCCAGTTTCACACTTTCCTGTTGTTTGGCAGTCAACTTTCTGTCTTAAAAAAAAAAAAACTATTTGATGTGTTATACTTTGTCATAGTTTCAAATCTTTATTTTTTTCTCTTTCTTTACTGATCAACATTTTATATTTATTTTTATACATTGTTGTGACAACACAATTTATTTATGAAAGTTGGATTTTCATGGGCCATTTATTAGTGGAAAACGCTATTGGTTAGAAATACAGATAAGACTTGCTTTCCTAGTTTCTTACTCAAGGGTTTATCTGTTATTAGTGACAAGTCATTTATTCATTAATGAAACTTTCAAGACAACAATCAGTCACCTCTTTTGCCACAGAATTTCCAATGCCTTTTTTCCTACTTCCCCTGGTGCTCAGTGCTGATCTATTTGTTCTTAGATTCACTCTTTTAGTTCCCACACAAGATAGAGTCTGTTCCTTTTATTTTTTTTAAGTTTATTTATTTATTTCGAAAAAGACAGAGCACAAGAGGGGAAAGGAGCAGAGAGAGAGAGGCAAAGAATATCTGAAGCAGGCTCCTGGCTCTGTGCTGACAGCACAGAGCCTATTACGGAGCTCACACTCACAAACCATGAGATCCTGACCTGAGCCAAAGTTGGACGTTTAACTGACTGAGCCACCCAGGCTTCCCTAGAGTTCATTCCTTTTATAGGCTAATATTTGTTGGTATTTTTTTCACTTTTGCAAAACCTTAACACTCTCCATTTTCCCTATCCCATGAACTACCCTGAAAAAAAATTAAAGATTTTCATTCCAATTTGGATTGGTTCAGATATTTACTCTTCTCATATTCCTTAACAGAAATATGATTCAAAGACCATAAAATTCATGCACAAAATTATAAAGTTTAAAATTCAGAGGCTTTTTTAAAAAGTTGTTTATTTATTTTGAGAGATTGAGAGAGAGAGAAAGGGAGAGAGAACATGGGATGTAGGGACACAGAAAGGGTGAGAGAGAGGATCCCAAGCAGGGCCCACACTGGCAGAGCAGAGCCCAATGCAGACCTTGAAACTATGAACCATTAGATCATGACCTGAGCCAAAACGAAGGGTCAGATGTTTAACGAACTGAGCCACTCAGGTGTCCCTAAAACTCAGAGGTTTTAGTAAATTCACAAGATTTCATAAGAAGTACGCTAATTCCAGGATATTTTCATCACCTCAAAATGAAACCCCTTTCCTCCAGAGGGGAATGTCCCTGAGAACCACTAATTTACTTTCTGTTTGAATGGATTTGCTATTCTGAATATTTCATATGGATGCAATCATACAAGATGTGGCTTTTCTCTTTCACTTTCCATATTTTTTCATAGTTATCCAGGTTATAGTAGGGATCAGTACTTCATTGCCTTTTGTGGCTGATTTTTACTCTTTTATGTCGATATTCCACTTTTTATTTATTCCATACATCAGTTGATGGGCATTTGGGCTGTTTCCACTCTGACCATTATGAAAAATAAGAACATTATAAACATTTGTGTATAGTTTTGTGTGAGTATAGGTTATCAATTCTCTTGGATAAATAACTTTGAATATAACTTTTGGGTCATATGGTAATTCTGTGGAATGTTTTGAGGTATTGCAAAAACATTTTCCAAAGTGGTTGTAATGTATTACCTTCTTACTAGCAATGTATGAGGGTTCCATTTTCTTAGCATTACCATTAACACTTGCAATTGTACATCTTTTTTTATTATAGCCATCCTCATGGTTATGAAATGGCATCTCATCATAGTTTTCATTTGCATTTCTCTAATTACTAATGATGTAGAACATGCTTCATGTGCTTAATGGCAATTTGTATATTTTCTTTAGAAAAATATCTACTCAAGTCATTTGCCAATTTTTAATTGGGTTATTTGCCTTTTTATTTTTGAGTTGTAATAGTACTTTATATATTCTGAATCTAGACTCTTCCCAAGTATATAATTTAAAAATATATTCAAACGTTCAACCAAATCTGAGGCTATCTTTTAACTTTCTTCGGAGTGACTTTTGAAGCAAAAAAGTTATAATTTTGGTGAAGTCTAATTTGTCTATTCTCTTGTTGACCAACTATGCGTTAGGTGTCATAGCCAAGACACCACTGCCTAACCCAAAGTCACAATGATTTACACCTAGATTTTCTCCTAAGAGCTGTGTTTAGGTCCTTCATTTATATATTTTTTAATTTATTTTTGTATCTTTGTATTTACTTTTTGAGTTAATTTTTATATATGGTGTCAAGTTCAATTTTCTTCTTTTCCTGTCGATAGCCATTTGTCTCAGTACCAATTGCTGAACGGACTGTTCTTTCCCCATTGAATGGTAGTGTCACGGTTGTTAAAATCAGTTGATTGTTGAAGTGTGAGTTTATTTCTAGAATCTCAAAACTATTCCATTAATCTATATGTCTATCATTATTCCAGTACTACTGTCTTGAGACTGTGGTTTGAAAGAAAGTTTTGAAATTGAGAACTGTGAGTACTCCAACTTCATTATTTTACAAAATTGTTTTGATTTTCCTGGATATCTTGAGATTTCTTATGAATTTTAGAATCAGCCTGTCAATTTCTGCAATGAAGCCATCAGGGATTTTCATAGGAATTGTGTTAAATGTGTAGATATATTTGGGATGTATGTATCTCTTAATAAGATTAAGTTTTACAATCTATGAACATGAGTTATCTTTCTATTTCTTAGGTCTTTAATTTCTTTCAGCAATATTTTGTAGTCTTCAGTGTACAAGTTTTGCACTTTAATTATATTCCTAAATGTCATATTCTTTTTCATGCTATTGTAACTATAAATGTTTTATTAAATTTATTTTTATTTTTTTATTGCTAGTAGATTAAACACAATTGGTTTATGTTTTTGACCTTGTACCCTACAATCTTGCTGAAGTCATTTATTAGCTCTTGTAGGTTTTTTTGTTGGTAGATTCCTCAGAATTTTCTAAATACATTTTGTTTGTCTGTTTACAGATTGAAGGTTAGTGGCAACCTTGAGTTAAGCAAGTCTATCGGAGCCATTTCTCTAATAGCATTTGCTCACTTTGTGTGTCTGTGTCAACATTTGGTAATTCTCACAACATTCAAACTTTATGATTAAACTATCACATTTATTTTGGTCATCTGCGATCAGTGATCTTTGATGTTAATATTGTATTTGTTTTGGAGCACCATGAACCATGCCCATATAAATTGATCAGGAAATGTTGTGTGTGTGTTGACTGCTCCATTTACTGGCCATCACCCCACCCCCCATCCCCTAATCTTTCTTCCTTTCCCTAAACCTGAAAAAAATATTGAAGTTAGACCAATTAATAACCCTACCATGGCCTCTAAGTGTTCAAACAAAAGAAAGAATCACATTTCTCTCATTTTATATCAAAAGATAGAAATTATTGGGGCGCCTGGGTGGCTTGGTCGGTTGAGCGTCCGACTTTCGCTTAGGTCATGATCTCACAGTTCGTGGGCTCGAGCCCCGCGTCGGGCTCTGTGCTGACTGCCAGCTCAGAGCCTGGAGCCTGTTTCAGTCTGTGACTCCCTCTCTCTCTGACCCTCCCCTGCTCACACTGTCTCTCTCTCTCCTAGAAATAAAAAAAAAAAATATTAAAAAAAAAAAGCTAGAAATTATTAGTTTTAATGAGGAAAGCATGTTGAAAACTGAGAAAGACTAAAAGCTTGGCCTCTAGTCTAGGAAGACTGAGAAAATTCAGATATAGATTTCTGCTCTTGCTATAACTACTATTATTTAATGCTGTTGATCTGTATAGCTCAAATGAACACAAATTTTAAAAAATTAAAATGGATGTTTCCTCCAATTGAGAAAATTTTAAAGACTTCTGAAGAGTATTAAGCAATATTTTAAATGATTATTAGATGTTTTGTCTTCTAAACCACAAAATACAAATAATATATCTGCTGCTTCTGCCTGCGTTAACTACTTTTCCAATTTATGACAATTTTCAGATATGAACAATTATATCTTATTCATAATTTATTAGTGTCCCAATGTTAGCAAGCTTTTAGAATTGTTCATACATCATTGAGAGAGAAGGAAAGAGAGAAAGAAAGAAAGAGAGAAAGGAAGGAAGGAATGAAAAAAAAAAGGAAAGGAAAGATGGAAAGGAAGGAAGGGGAAATGAGTGGGGATTTTTTATGCAGATTTGGCACACTTAACAAGAAATATACTTTTTATCTGAATATACACTTTGAGGTTTCATTTTGAGCTATTTATAGTAATTGATAATTGCTTTATATAAATGTACATATGTATATGGCCTCATGCCAGCACAGAGCCCACTACAAGATCGAACTCATGACCCTGAGATCAAGACCTGAGCTAAGATCAAGTTGGATGCTTGCTTAGCTGAATGAGCTACACAGGCACCCAAGAATTGTTTAATATTAAAAAAATCTTTTTCTTAGAATTGTAAATTTTTGTTCCATTTTATTTTCACTTTGATATTACTTATTGGTAAATTTTTAAAGATATAATTTTTCACTATTTTGTTTTATTTTAAATTCTTTTAAAAAGTTATTCATTTATAATGGCATACAATATTATATTTGATTCAGGTGTACAAAATAGTGATTTGACATATGTAAACATTATGATATGGTTACCACAATAAATGCAGTTACTGTGTCATCTTACCAAGTTAATGCAATATGATTGGCTGTATCCCCTCCTGTACATTATATCCCCATGACTAATATATTTTATAATGCAAATATTTAAAATGTATACAATTGTATGGAGAACATTAAAGTTACAAATCTAAATGAAACATTTCAAGTCTAAATGTAATTAGCAAGTGATACAAAAATTAGTGATTGGAGTACTCCTGGGTGGCTCAGCTGGTTAAGAGTCTGAGTCTTGATTTTGGCTAAGGTGATGATATCACAGTTCCTTAGTCATGCTCTGCACTGATAGATAGAGCCAATTTGGGATTCTCTTTCCTCTTTCCCTCCCCATGCTCACTCACTCTCTCTCTTTCTCTCTCAAAATAAATAAACAAACTTAAAAAAATAATGATTAGGATCCATGAAGATTAGGGCATTTCTTATTCTTTAGAATTTCAGTAACAATCTTTCACTATTTCAATAATTTATCCACATTTTTTATATAAGGAAAATCATTTGCTTCCATGAAATCTTAAAAATATAATTCCAACTTTTATTGATTGTATATGCATTTTTTTTTAAACTGGGTGTTGTGTGAAAATATTTGTGTAGATGGTGACTGTATACCATGAGGGTTTGGTGTTATTTTTTTTAAGTTTATTTATTCATTTTGAGACAGATAAAGAGATATTGGGAAAGAGGCAGAAAGGGAGGGAGAGCAAAGCCCAAGCAGGCTCTACACTGTCAGCACAGAGCCTGATGAGGGGTCCACCTCATGAACTTTGAGATGATGACTTGAGCTAAAACCAAGAGTTCATCACTTAACCAATTGAGCCACCCTGATGCCCTGAGGTCTTTGTTTCTTTTTTTAAATCATATGTGCCAACCTGAATAAAGAAGTAAACTGAGGCAAGTCTGAAATTGTCAAAACAATGAGTTTATTTGAGACTGGCAGAAAAAAATGCAATTTGGGACACATACGGTAGCATGCTAAATGTAACCTCATTGAGGATTTGGGGTGGAAATGTAAAAAAGGGTGATTTCAGTTAAAATCTGTTAAAAGCAAAAGTAAAGTGAAACCAGCTCTGAAAATTCCCTGAGCAGACAAAACCAGCTCAATCATACAAAGAGAGCTCAATTCAGCTTATTTTATGAGACAAGACCAACTTGGTATTGGTCATTTCTTGATCATGCCTCTGGAAACCGTAAGTAAAACTTCCAACGGTGGTTGTGAGGCAACTCAGGAACAACTGTTATTTAAGAAAACTCCCAAAATACCAATTTTCTATAAATCAGTAATTTATGGGAATTCAGTTTCTCAGTCCTTAAGATTTATTTTCCTGAAGGCACATGCATAAGATTTTTCATTTTAATTTTTTAAATTAAAAAAAAATTTTTTTTCTGACAGAGAGAGACAGCATGAGCAGGGGAAGGTCAGAGAGAGAGGGAGACACAGAATCTGAAACAGTCTCCAGGCTCTGAGCTAGCTGTCAGCACAGAGCCCGACGCAGGGCTTGAACCCATGAACCGTGAGATCATGACCTGAGCCGAAGTCAGATGCTTAACTGACTGAGCACCCAGACGTCCCAGATTTTCCATTTTATGCCCTTCAGTTCCATTTTATGTTAACATTCTTTTACATATGATTACATACATTTGGAATCAATAGATTAAATAAAGTTTTTTTTTTTTTTTTTACCTACAGGATTTCTATGTGACTTTATATACTAATATGCAAACAGATGTCTTGTTCACAGAAATGTTTCTTCTCACATTCCAATTAAAACCTTTTAAGGAACAAAATGATCTTTAATATTTGATAAAAGGCCTATTCAAGGCTACGTTTCTCCTACCCTTATAGGAAAATACCTGTTCTGAGAAAGAATGTTTATTTTTTAGGAAACAAAATTTGGGGGTGCCGGGATGGTTCAGTCGATTAAGCAACTGACTCTAGATTTCAGCTCAAGTCAATTTCATGGTTTGTGAGTTCAACCCTGCATTGGACTCTATTCTGGCCCTGAAGAGACGGCTTGGGATTCTCTTCCTCTCCCTCTCTCTGCCCCTCCCCAGCTCACTCCCTCTATCTCAAAGTAAAAAAATAAACTTTAAAAAGGAGGATATAAAATTTGATATTATATCATTGATATACAAAGAATTTATTTTCATGCAGCTAATGGCGAGCATATTTAAATTGACCTCTGTTGTCTCATAGACAACGTGGCAACATACTACAGTAACACATTTCCAGACTGTAGAAAATGCCATTTTCTCCAAAATCTGTAAGAAAATTGTAGACAAATCACTTACTTATAAATCTGATTAAACTTAGACACCAATAACTATTTTTTTAGTTAATATTGTTGATGAATTTAAAACCTTCTTATCTTCTGTTAGAATAAGTCATAGTTCTTAGGGCCTTATCAGTGAAAGTGAACCCTAGTAAAATATATCCTTGGAACAAGAAATATTTTAGTGATGTGCAAAAACACTGGGTAAATATACTTCCTGGCAAGTTGGCTCTAGGTACACTGAACTAAAAATAAACTGACCCCAAATACCAGATTCCAGATTCCTGTTGATAGCTTTGTAGAGCAATAACAATGTCTTTTGGATAAAAGGAAAAAAATATTTTTCTCACTGACTAGATTAGATAAAGTATTAATTATCAATAGTTACATATTTAGAAATTTTGACTACCATAAGGTAAAAAAATTATTTTGCTGGTATAATATATTCTAGTAGATATATAAGGATCTTCAAAGGTCTTTCATAGATGTCAACTTGTATATAAATTTTATGTAGACTATCCTTTATGTTTAAGGTTAATTTTATTTTTGTGAATTAAGTATATCAAAATTGAGCACACAAATCTCTAATTACTATATCATATTTCCTAGTTGCTAAAAATCAAGAGTTACAGAAGAAGCCTCACCAATTATAGTGCCAAAAATATAATCATAAATTTTCTTGACCCTATATTAAAGGAAGACATATTTAAAAGTTCTGAATATCATTTTTCCTTTGAGCTTGAAAGGAAAAACAGAAAAATACTTTCATTTATAAAATGAAGCAGAACAGATGTTGACATACTGTAATTACTTAAGAAATGATACTTGGTTCTAGCATGACATTAAATAGCTTCATTGAAAGAAAGTAAATGGTGGAATGAGAAGAGACATTATCACATGAGAACAAACATTGGAACCAAAGGCATTGGCCTAAAAACAAGAGAAATTATGAAAACAGAGTAAAGTCTTTCAGATGTATTAAAATAAAGTTACAGAAAGGGAAGATTAGACTTCAAAGACATAAAGCTTAGAATGAAGAACAATACATGAAAACGACATGATTTTTCAATGGAATGCAGATGAAAATATTTCTCCACAGCTGTCCAAAAAGAGAATTGTCTTTAAATATTTTTTTCTGAAATTGGTCAAACTTCAGACATTGGAGTATTGCAAAAGAGTTCAAGTACTGAGTTGTGGAGTAGATTTTACAAGGGTCAGTAAGCATAAGCAAGTAATTGAAATCAAGTTTTTTGTTTTGATTTTCTTACATTACCTATAATATTATTGAAATCAAATTATATTAAAATTAAACTATAAAATACAAAGCTATTAAAATTTAAATTTAAAGTTATTAAAATTTTATTAAAATAAGCTTTAAGTATACTTCCATATAATGCTTTGTTGGTTTAGAACATGAAATATTTTCACTGTGTACTACCTTTGAGTCCGCAAAGAAGATGTTATTCTATTGCACGCCTCAGTTTTTTTCAATCATAAAACAGAAATTGATGAACATCAAAATGGCTTTGTGAAGATTATAGATTGATATGAGATTATGTATTAAAGATAGGCATTGTAACTTAGTGGAAGTGTTTCCATGTACAATTCAGTGGTGAAACTGACCATGTAGTAGTCGTACTACTGTGAGTGAGCTAAGAGCTGGGTTGAATCATGATTAATTTCAATCACAGTGTCATCCCCCAAAAGTTAGGCTTCTTTTGTTTGTTTGCTACTCTTCCACAATTTGACTCGGGCAAATAATTGATGAGTATCTCACTTCTAGTTTTAGTTTGTTTGTTTTTTAAGACTAAAATCATACCAAGTATATTTTCCAACCACAATGGTACAAAATTAAAGATCAATAATAAAACAATGCTGGAATCTACAATATAAATATTAATTATTTAATATGTAAATATTAATTATTTAATATATAAATCAATTTAATATATAAATATTAAACAGCACATTATTGAACAAGCAATGGTCCAAATAAGAAACAAACAGCAAATCAAAATATGTCTCTAAAACATACAAAAAAAGGAAACACAATATTTCAAAACCTATGAGATGCAGCAAAAGGAGATTAAATAAAGGTGAAATTTATGCTATAAATGCGTGTACTAAGAAAAAAAGTTTAAAAAAGAAAAAGACAAAAATTTAAATAAACAACTTAGCATTCCACCACAAGGAACTAGAAAAAGAAAAAACTTAGCTGAAATTAAGTACAGGAAAGAAATAACCAAAAAGTATTAGAAATAAAATGGAGACCAGAATAAACAACAACATAACACTGAGAATAATAACCAGTTTTTCCAAAAGCAAGCAAACAAACAAACAAAAATAAAAATTGGCAATGCTTCAACTACATTAACTAAGAAAAAAAGAAAGAAGACTCAAAAACCAAACTGAGGGATGAAGTGAGAACAATACACCTGGTAACCACAGAAATATGTTGTGTGATAAGAGATTACTATAAACGCCTTAGTGTGTTACGTATCTACTGAATGAAACAACTTTATATTTTAAAAAATCGTATTTTAATCAAGTATTCCAGAAGTAATTAAAACCATTTTTATTTCATATGCTTTATTTAGTCAATGTATTGCTAAAAAGATTCCTTGGCAAGTATACTGCCCCATTTTTGAAGGTAAATATCTCACTGAGTTCCTTTTATTTAATTATGTGCTGTCAAACCAGGCAATCTTAGAATAGTATTATATAATTTGACAAAGTATTTCAAGCAAGAATTCATTGATATTATAAGTGCAAAAGAAAAGAAATTTTCTTTTTGACAATAAAACGTTTTCTAGAAATCATCTGTGGTATGTGTGACTTTAAGTGTTATTATAATAGTGTTTTGTGTGGGTTGATTGATTAACTCTGAAATTATTCATTTATTCATCTACATGGATATAGTTTAATCAAAACAATTATTAATTTCTCAGACATTTCTAGACTTTATCTTAATAAGTATGTGTTCAATTATAGCTTCTTATTCAAGTTGAAACCTCTTGCATTTGTTCAGGAGGAAAATTACATAGAATGCAAAATAAAGGTAGCTAAATTACTTCTAAAAATGTAGTTCATTTAGAAGAAGTTTTATTTGAGAACTAGACTTTTAGAATTAAGTGTCAATGAAGGAAACAAATAAATGACTGTGAAGAATACATTTAGTCAGAGATTTTCAGATTCTGAAAAAAATTAAAAATAAATGAAAAGAAACTACAGGATACTATAAAGTCTTGTTTATTACACAAGAGGCATAGAGTATTTTAGATTAAGTTCCTGATGACATGGATGCAAAAATTCATTTTTTGAGAAATTTTTAATGTTTTATTTATTTCTGAGAGAGACAGTGTGAGCAAGAGAGGGACAGAGAGAGAGGAAGACACAGAATCTGAAGCAGGCTCCAGGCTCTGAGCTAGCTGCCCTCACAGAGCCTGATGCGTGACTCACACCCATGAACCGTGAGATTGTGACCTGAGCTGAAGTCGGCCGCTTAACCGACTGAGCCACCCAGGTGCCCCAATGGTTGCAAAAATTCTTAACAAAATACTAGCAAACCAAATCGAACAGCTTTCTTCTATGGTCAGGAACAAAACAAAGATGTTCACTCTCACCACTTATATTTGAGATAACATTGTAAGTCCTAGCCACAAAAATCAGACAACAAAAAGAAATAAAAGGCATCCAAATTGAAAAAAAAAAAAAAAAAAAAAAAAGAAATAAAAGGCATCCAAACTGGCAAGTAAAAATTTCACTATTTGCAGATAGCATGGTGATGTATATAGAAAACACAAAAGACCCCACCAAAAAACCCTGCTAGAACTGATAAAGGAATTCAGTAAAGTCATAGGATACAATGCACAGAATCAACATAGAGAAATCTGTTAAATTTCTATACTGCAATAATGAAGCAGCAGAAAGAGAAATTAAAGAATAATTCTTATTTACAATTGCACCAAAATCCATAAAATACCTATGAATACACCTAACAAAAGAGATGAAAGCTCTGTACTCTGAACTTTATAGTTTTCATGAAAGAAACTGATGACACAAAGAAATGGAAAAACATTCCGTGATATTGATTGAAAGAATTAATATTGTTAAAATGTCTAGGCAAAGCAAACTACACATTTAATGCCCTTATAAACATACCAGTAACGTTTTCTATAGAGCTAGAACAAATAATGCTAAAATTGTATGGAATGGAAAAGACCCTGGATAGCCAAAGCAACTCTGAAAAAGAAACCAAAGCTGGAGGCACCACAATTCTGGACATTGAGTTATAGTATAAAGTTGTAGTGAACAAAACCGTATGACATCGGCGCAAATCTAGACACATAGATCAGCAGCACAGAATAGAAACCCCAGAAATGAGTTCATAAATATATGGTCAACTAATCTTTGAGAAAGCCAGAAAGGATGGGACCCCTGGGTGGCTCAGTCAGTTAAACATCCAGTTCTTGATTTCAGCTCAGGTCATGACCTCACAGTTCCTAAGATGGAGCCTGACATGGGGCTTCATGATGACAGCAAGGAGACTGGTTCAGATTCTCTGTTTCTTTCTCTTTCTGTCCCTCCCCCATTACCTTCAAAATAAATAAATATACTTGTTTTTTAAAAAATCAAGAAAAGATATCCAATAGGAAAAAGACAGTCTCTCCAATAAATAGTATTGGAAAAACTGGGCAGCTACATGCAAAAACTGAAATGACCACTTGCTTTACACAAACACGAAAATAAATTAAAAATGGATTAAAGACCTAAATTTGAGACCTAAAACCATAAAAATCCTAAATGGTAACAAAGACAGAAACCTCTTTCACATCTGCTGAAACAACTTATTTCTAGATATTTCTCCTAATGTATGGGAAACAAAAAATAAGCATAAATGCTTGGAAGTTCATCAGAGTGAAGGAAACAATCAACAAAACTAAAAAGCAACCTTTTGAAGAGGAGAAGACAATTATAATGACATATCTATACCTATAAAGGTTGGTATCCAAAATATATAGAGAATTATAAAGCTTAACACCCCAAAAATGGGTAATCCAGTTAAATAGACATTTTTCCAAAGAAGATATGATTAACACACACATGAAAAGATTCTGAACATCACTCATCATCAGGGAAATATAAATCAAAGCCTCAATAAGATATTAGCTCACATGTGTCAGAATAGCTAAAATCAATAACTCAAGAAGTAACAGACATTGGTGAGGATAGGGAGAAAGGGAAATATTGCACTGTTGGTGGGAATGCAAACTGGTGCATCATGGAGATTCTTTAAAAAGTTAAATATAGAATTACCCTACAATCCAGCAATTGTACTACTAGGTATTTACTGAAATAAATGATGATCTATATAATAAATAAGTGATGATCTGTATGTAGCATCTTCTCACTGTTTTAGAGTGGCCTCATCCTGACCAGAAGGGGGACAAATGGCTGGGAAGGCAATATGGTGACATTGTTGATGGCAACTTTCATGGCAACATGAGAAGTACGGGCATTCAGGTGTGTCACGGGCTATAAAATGTAAGCGCCATGTTTAGTGGCTCTTCTATTGCAACAAACATCAGGGATTGAATAATTGTCTTAGGAAATGGATATATTTCCTTGTTTCTCATAGCTAAGAGAGTTCATAACCCATCCAATGATAGCAGTAGCAGAGTAATCACACAAATATTTTCTAATTAACATCTATGATTATAATTTATACCAAAGGATAGGAATTTGGACTTTATTTTATATTCCTATAAAAGGAAATAAATATTTGACTTGATTTTACATTATATTATTTTGTGTGAAAAATTTTTCTTGCATATTCATAAATATCTCCCATGTTTAGGCTCCTAATGTTTTTTCTAATGCTTGTTTAAGAAGGAGCTATTATCAGACTATAACAAGAATAATTTTTATATTATTTTTAATTCCATTAACGGAGCTGGTGGCAGGAAAAGAAAAACGGAATTGAAATAGAAGATGTGGGATTTTTGTTGTTGTTCTTACTGTATGCTAACCATGGTGGCGTCAAGGCGCTAGACAGTTTCACGATACTGTCAGATGCCAGCATGTTTCACTCCCCTTTGTCCTCATATAAGTTTAAATAAACAGAAGCTTTTAAGATTAAGAAAGAAAGACCAGCAGACCCTGATGCTAGCCATCAAAAAGAACGGCAAATTAGGTAAAAGGAGATTAGATAAATTAGTACTTTCTTCACATACACCAAAGTTGACAAGGAGCCATCCAAGATGAAATAAAGTCCTTCCTTCATTGAATACATTTGCTTCTAGGATCTCAAATTATTTTTCTATCTACTAAAGAAAGCTGAAAGGAATGTCAGTAACAGATTTAAGTGACAAATTAGTAGAAACATGTGGCTGGGTTTTTTTCAATTAAATATTTTTTCTGCTTTGAGCCACTTTCTGTCACTATGCAGATGTGTAGTTTCATTGTTCTTTTTGTTTGTTTGTTTATTTGTTTGTTTTGGTATTGATAGTGATTCTCACATTGCTAGACAGATTCTGGTGACAAAATAATTATTTATAAGGTAAAAAAAAATGAGCTATGATTAGGAAAATAAAGTCCAGGGGAATAACAATATGTGACTAAGTGGGAAAAGTCAATTATGAATATACCTTTGAGTTTGCAAATTCCCTTTTGTACTGTTATGTGGTTACACACTGAAAATGCAACTAGGGTAAATGAAATATACTTTTCTCTTGGCATAATTGTTATAAGATAATGAGAAGCAATGAACATAAATTTAATACTAAAAAATATAATGCTAAATGTAATTCAGCTCATATTTACCTCCTTTCTCCTTCTGCATATTACTGTTTCCAAAGAGGTCTACGTGATAGTCCCCCTCATAATCTGGATACAACTTCCATACATGCATTTTACAAAAGAAGAAAGAGTAAAAAAGATAACACTGAGTGCTAACTGCATGTCAGGCACAATACACTTATGTCTTCAATCTTTACAGTAATTCAGAAAGATTAAAATTGCTTTTATTTTACTCATAATGTGAGGTATGAGTGATTAAATAACATGCAGGCATTAACTCAGCTAGGAAGACCTAGACTGAAATCGGTTCTGTTTTAAGGCCGACTTTAAAACAGGATAGCAGAGCAATGCTCTGGAGAGAAAAGGTTGTGATATGCTGAGTGTCAGAGAGAAGTGCCATTCAGTGGAGTTGAATTTCAAGTATATAGTGCTTGCTTCCAAGGATGGTTTTCACTTTTTTCATAATTTAATACTTTTTATTTCCTACCCACTATATATGATCCTGCAGGAATATTGGAAATAAAACTAAGCATTAACCATTCCCTGCCTTGAACCAAATTACTTAGTTCTGTCTTCATTTATTCCCCACATTTCAAAGTCAGCCCGGCATTGAATTAATCTGAAATCTGACCTTTACCCTCCCAAAATGTGTAGCCATTCAACTCTACTATTCCACATAGACCTTAAAATCCAGGTACATTAATGCACTCACTCGTCCTCAGCACCTTCTTTTCCTCTCCACCTGTCCCTTTATTTGCTATGCCTCTACTTGTCTCTTCCCACCTTTTACATTCCTTGAAACTCTTCCAGAACTCAAAGGCTAGTTAAATCACACAGCCTAACAGAAGACTTTCTAGATTCCCATAGGGAATGATTTCTACTTTTCAATTATTCTGAGGTATAAAAATGGAGCCTCACTTATCATGTGCCTATTTATTCACCCTACTTCCCTCCAAAAGGGAAGATGGAAAACAAACTTAATGGTTATCTGTAATAACTAATACTCAATTATGTCACTTATTGAATCTAGCAAATGTATTCTTATTTTTAAGCAGAATTTACATATGTTTAAATAATCTATTATTTTAAAAACTATATACACTGTGTTTGCTATGGGAAATTATCTGTTGTTTCAGTTACTAAAAATGAAAATTATAATGTAAGCTGTTTCCTAACTTTTTAAAAGTTGACACAATCAAGTAATGTAGCAAAAGCTTAGTTTTGGAATTATTCTGGAGAGATTAAGTCTGTTTAAAAGGAAAAATAATGTTGTCTTCAGTAGTGGTTTCAGAAACCTACCTCTGGTATTCCTAGGAATTCCATGAAGTTCTTTTAAGAGTAACTGCAGCCCTTATTTCCTCTCACCTGGGTCAAGCTGCTTATTTAAAGTTTTAAAAGAAAATAAGATTTCCATTGAATACTCTATTATTTAGAAAGCCTAAATAAAATGTTAGATATTTATTGGTTAAAGTTAGCCATGACAGCGTAAATAGTCCATGAATTTGTATCTTCACTCTCTTTATGACAGTATATTTAAAATGTGTTCTTAAGGGTGCCTAGGTGGCTCAATCGGTTAAAAGTTTAACTTTGGCTCAGGTCATGACCTCATGGGTTGTGGGTTTGAGCCCTGCATCAGGCTACACGCTGAAAGCAGAGACCCTGCCTGGGACTCTCTCTCCCTCTCTCTCTGCCCTTTCCCAACTCATGGAAGTTTCTCTTTCTCTGTCTCTCTTTCATAATAAATAAATAAACTTAAAACAAATGTAATGCTTTTATAAGTAAAAAAATCATTAAAATCATTCTAGAAAGTCTTCAGGTAATATGAACAATGTGAGTGCCTAGAGATTCAGACCAAAGCTTTTCTAGTAATTTTGGAGTATATAGGTACAATTTACTAGGGATTAATTTAAAATCAGTGTTTTCATGCTATAAATCTTTATTTAGGACTCTTAAAAAGTATGAACATTCGATTCTTAAACATAAAAGATGAGATTAATATCCTGAATTTTTGTACACATATAATAGCTTTTCGTTCAATTACATTTTCTAAAATCAATGTAAGTAACATGATAAGAGCCCAAAATGGAATTATCATGAAGTACTGAATAATGAAAACAAAATATCCAATAAACGTAATTATTAAATAATTCTTGATTTATTTAAATGTATTTTCAACAAGAACAAAAATTTACATTAAGCTTATTTTTCAAAGGAAAATACTAACTTCTGACATGCTTTGTTATCAACTAACAAATATGAATAATGATAAACAAGTTTCACATGTTCCTGAATGAAATACAGTTTATATCTTCATCATATAAATTCATATGTTATGCAAAAGTGCTTTGTAATGACTCCAATTCATAGCAGCTTGCTAGTTAAATTTAAAAAGAGAGGTTATTGATGTGAAAAAAGCAAAAGGGAGAAAGAATTGACTCTGGCTTAGGAGAAATCAAAGTGACAAAAAAAAAAACCCACAAGACAGAAATATTTTTAGCAGACAGTTGAAAAATGTATAAGTGGTAGAAATTGGTATACAGACTAAATTGAATTTTAGTACAGTTATTCTTCATTCTGAGAGGAAAAACACATCAGAAAGAAACTATTAAATCTGGACTTAATCATGTACTGGCGTTCAATTGTTTAATCAGAAGAGAAACTCCACAAATAGACCAGGTTTCTATAAATATAGAGATTATCTTCAGGATGATGTCATATTCTCTTCATAACAAGGGGAAATCACACATCCTTAGAAAACATTCCTAAGGTTGAGGAGATAGAAGGTATTTAGTGGAGAAGATTTAAGTTATTAACTTTGTAAGATCCTGTTATGCTTATGACTGACTGGACAAGAAAAAAAAAGCAAACTACGGGAACTGATTTTTCCCTTTATAATTATCTAATGTATAATTTATAGTAAATCATTATAAGTAAAGAGTAAATATACTACTTTCTGAAATCAAATGAAGAGGTGAAGACATAAGTTTGGCAAAATGATAAATATGAGAAGAAAATTATTTTTATATCAACTCTGAGAAGATATTATCTATATAGAAATGCTCTAGAAAAGCACAAGTTAAACTGCAGATTTAAATATAGAAGAAAAATTATATCCTAGCCGGGGATTCTAATTTATGCTTAAAATCAGCCAGATACTTATTAATGCTTTCTTCTCATTTTGACCAAGCTTATACTTTATGTAAACAAAAATAAGGGTGCCTGTATGGCCCAGTCAGTTGAGTTTCTGACTCTTGATTTAAGCTCAGGATTTGGTCTCATGGTTCATGAGTTCAAACCCTGTGCCAGCTGCCGACAGCGTGGAGCCTGCTTGGGATTCTCTGGTTCCCATTCTCTCTGTTCCTCCCCCTCCTCTCTCTCTTTCTCTCTAAAAATAATTAATTAAAAAATTACTGGTATGGCTATATAGGAAAGTTATACTAAGAATTTTTAAGCAAAATTATTTGACTGAATGCTAATTGATTATAAATAAAATGCCACTAATCATTCAGCTTTACCTAAATTAAAACAAGGCACAATTTAATCATGATACTAAATGTATGGAATATGTAGTATTATGACTTCCAAATTTAACATTCTATTCATTTTCTCTGTAGCAAAGAGCACCATGTTAGTACTTTTAAAACTGTGCACAATTCATGAGATACTCATGTTAAAAACATTTTAAATAACTAGCTGTAGTCAGCAAGACAGTATGGTACTAGCATGAAAACAGACACATAGATTAGTGAAACAAAGAGGAAACCCAGAAGTGGACCCACAACTATTTGCTCCACTAATCTTCAACAAAACAGGAAAGAATATCCAATGGAAAACATTTCTTCAACACATGATATTAGAAAGATGGACAGCAACATGCAGGAGAACGAAACTGGATGATTTTTTACACCACACACAAAAATAAATTCAAAATGGATGAAAGACCTACATGTGAAACAGAAAACCATCTGAATCATAGAGGAGAACACAGGCAACAACCTCTTTGATATTAACCACAGAAACTTCTTACTAAAAACATCTTTAGAGGCAAGGGAAAGAAAAGCAAAAATGAACTATTGGGACTTCATCAAAATAAAAAGCTTCTGCACAGTGAAGGAAACAAACAACAAAGCTAAAAGAAACTAACACCTATGAAATGGGAGAAGATGTTTGCAAATGATAGATCTGATAAAGTGTTAGTATCCAAAATGTATAAAGAACTTACCAAACTCAACACTCCTAAAATAAATAATCCAGTTAAGAAATGGTCAGAAGACATGAATTGACAATTTTTCAAAGATATACAGATGACACATGAAAAGATGCTCAACATCATTCATCAAGTAAATACAAATCAAAACCAGGATGGGATACCACCTCACACCTGTCAGAATGGCTAAAATTAGCAGCACAGGAAGCAACATTTTGGAAAGGATGAGAAGAGGAACCCTCTAGCACTGCTGGTGGGAATTCAAACTGGTGCAGCCACTCTGGAGAACAGTATGGAGGGTCCTCAAAAAATTAAAGGTGAACTACCCTATGACCCAGAAATTGCACTAGTAGGTATGTAATCAAAGGATGGAAAAAAAAATACAGATTCAAAATAGCACATGCACCCCAAATGTTTCTAGCAATATTATCAACAATAGCCAAATTATGGAAAAGCCCAAATATCCATTTATTGATGAATGGATAAAGAGGTGTGATATAGAATATTTCTCAGGCATCGACAAGAATGAAATCTTGCCATTTGCAAAGATGTGTATGGATCTAGAATGTATTATGCTCAGTGAAATAAGTCAGTCAGGGAAAGACAAATACCATATGATTTCACTCATATACGGAGTTTAAGAAACAAAACAGATGAACACAGGGAAAGGGAAAAAAAGAGAGAGAGCCAGATGCCTGGATGGCTAAGTCAGTTAAGCATCTGACTCTTGATTTCAGTTCAGGTTATGACCCCATGTTTCATGAATTTTAGTCCCATGTCAGGAGCTGTACTGACAGTGTGGAGCCTGCTTGGAATTCTCTCTCCCCCTTTTTCTTGGTCCCTCTCCTGCTCGTTCTCTCTCTCTCTCTCTCTCTCTACCTTTCTCAAAATAAATAAACAAAAACCTAAAGAGAGTGAGAGATTGAGAGAGAGAAGCAAACCATAAGAGACTTCTAACTATAGAGAACAAACTGAGGGTTGATGGAAAGAGGTTGGTGGGGGATGGCTAACTGAGTGATGGGTATTAAGGAGGGCACTTGTTTTAATGAGCACGGGGTGTTATACATAAATGATGAATCACTAAATTCTATACCAGAAATCAATTTTACCATGTGTTTTAACTAACTATAATTTAAATAAAAGGTAAAATTAAAAATATTTAAATATCTAAGTAACTATTTCATGTCTATAAAACTAATGCCTATTCAATTTCATGGGTAAGGCAAAACTAAGTTAAATCATTAAGACTTTGTGTCATATGATTTCTAACTATTGGGATAAAATAATTAAGACTTCAAAATGATGTTTTACAAGTTTATAGTTATTCTACTTGCAAATATCATTATAAGAGTTGATTTTGTAACTGACAATATTGTAGCAATAGAATATTAAATGGCCATTGCCTATGGTAATGTATATGATGATTAGATTTTGTTGGAAATGGTTATTACCTGCAAATATATAATTTATTATATAAGAAATAGATAAACAAATCAAAGTTACTGAAAGACTCCTATTTTACCATAAATTTAAAACAAATCTATTGAAATGCTTTTTAGTTCTAATTATTTTACATTCAGTAAAACATGTATGCAGAAATATTAATGGATGTGGATAATGAATTTCTTACAAACATGAAGAAAAGCACTTTTGAATATTTGCTTTAAGTACCACAAAAATAAAGTATTTTTAGATGTTTTGACTTGTTCCTTGGTATGTTTCTAAGTGTAAGAAAAATTTCTGCTCTTGTTAAACACGTGTAAAAGAAATATTTAAAAAATAAAATAACCAGAATTCACATGTTTAATAATTTCTAATTATTATCATGTCTGCAAATAAAATTATTATTCATTCTATCTCATAAATGACTTTATAAATGATGGACTAAAGAACCAAAACAGACCAACTTACACGACACTAAAACAGAATGTATTCATTTGCTAGATTTATCCATAATATACTGTCATTTATTAATGTAACTGAAGGAAGTTAATGCATTTCAAAATAAAATTCAATTCGCAGCTCTCAATAAAGCCTCTCCTAAATTCCCATTAAACCCTAAAGTACACACACATCAATATTCAGGTAAGGACTTAGATCAATTATTTTGTTATCCATGTGCTGTTTTATTTCTTCCAGGACAGATTTTTTTAAAAAGGGAAAACATTTAAATTACTTTTGCAAATCTCATTAGTTTGATGCAGGAACAGAAATAATATAAAAAGTAAAATAAATTTAAAATAAAAAAATAAAACAAAATCAGTGTGTGCAAGATTTTTCCCCCGTTTTGAAAAAAGATAATGGCAAATGTTAGAGTAATAAAATGTTTTGTTTTCTCCAGTTTCAATGGTTTCATTAAAAAAAATTTTGGTGAACACAGAAATATAAAACTCTATCTTTTCACTTCCCTTTGTTGATTAATGTAATTTTAAAATACAGTAATAATTTATAAAATTCATTCATTCTTTTTTTCCCAAATCAATCTTTCAATTATTCCAAATTACCAAACCAATTTGATTATGTTTTTGGTCAATCTTATTCCACTTCTATTACTCCAAGATAATTTTAGAGTTAGGTGTGCTAGCTATAGGGAATTAAATTCATATTTTATGAGCATTAAAGCATCATTAGATTTAATTTAATATACTAAATCTGGATATTTCTCTAAGAAGTTATTGAAAAGCAAATTGAAATATCCTGGAGAACATTGGAGTTTGGGGGGCAGTATAAGTATAATTTTTTATTATTGAAGTACAATTTCTAACAAGTTTGTTTGGGATGAAGAAAACAAGAGAGCCACACTAGAACAGAAAGATACAGTGAGTGGGCACTAATAATACATTAGCAAATAGAGCCAGTGTTGACAATAGGTAAACATGAGTCAAAGGTATACAAGGGCCTTTGTATTATTTTCTTCCTACCATTTTCTGTACATTTAAAATTATTTCCAAATAAAGCTTTTTAAAAATATGCTTTGAATTATTATTAAAACATAGGATGATGAGAGGAAATAAGCTCTTTTTAGTGATTATAAAAAGGACAAAACTGATCCAGAGTACATCTTTATATGTTATTTATATCATTCAAATTTTTTAAGAAAATTTGAAAGCATAAGGGTTTTGAAACTTTTCTTATGACTAATCTATTTCCTACTTAATTCTCTATGTTCTCAATTAATTTGGATACTTTATCTGAATTTTGCTTTATTTAATTTAAGCTACAGAATATTAAAGCTGAAAGAAATATAGAACAAATATATCATTTTACAGGACAAGAAATTAGGTCTAGATAAGCAAAATTATTTTTCCTGAGCTCAATTGAGATTTTTTCTGAGAAGTTTAATGTAGAAGATTACCATTAGCTGTTGATTATGGAGGGATTATGCAAAATTCTTGATATTTTAAATCCTGCTTTCTAAATGAATATGTTAGACTTGATTATACCTCAAGTATCTTTAAGAAAAAACAATCAAGAATAATTTTCTTTTCTCTCATTCATTCAAAATTAAAAATATTTGAATTCAACATTCAAAATATATAACAATTTTAGGCTTCCAATAATTTAAGTAAAGAGTGAGTAGCTTTGCTTCTGTTTAATTACACTTTCAATGAAATCTAAAGTTTATTTTATCTCTTGAATAGTATTTCTTGAAAATGATATTGAATCTCATATGTTTGATATAGTTAGTATGTGTCATAAAGTCCATTATTTATGTACATTTCCCATTGTACAATCTTGTCATTAATATTTAATGACAACTTAAAATTGCAATTTAGTTTCTTTAAGAATTTGCTAAAATATGGAATGTTAAGAACAAATGGAATTTCAATTCAAAAGAAAATTGTTAACATTAATATCTTAATTCTTAATTCAAATAAATGAGCTTTTTTTGCTAATAGAATTTTATTTTAAACATTCAGTATATAAATTATGGTGTTTATTTTTTATTTTAAAAGATGGTGATCCCTCGAGCAACTTAATAGAGAATTTGATTTATACTTATCTGAATTTTTCATATGTCCTTAGATAATTCTTTTGTAGAAATGATCACTAAATTGGCTTGAAAGAATTAATAGAGTTTAATTTTCCTTAGCAGTTTATTCTGGTTATGAAAGTCTGATTAAGTGTATAAGAATAAAATAAATCAAGTAGATAGTCTAGTCTTTTTTAATTCTTGTGAATTACCCACCTGTGGCCTGTCAGCTTTATAATAAATAGTTCTTCCCAAATTTTAAAAGATAAAATTATTACCATCCAGGAAATGCCAATGCAATAAAAATAAAATTTTAATTATTTTAATGTTTTAAATGTGCCTTCAATTAAAACCTGAGAGTTAATACTTGGCAAAATCATAGGCATCGAAAAAAAGGTAATATATAATGGTAGAAATTTAAGTAATAATTTACAATATATGCTGGTTACCGAGTTTTCACACAAAAAGCTTGTGAAAAGTATTTTGGTTTTACAAAAAAGAGCTTGTGAAAATACTCTGGTCTTTGCTATGGACCAAATGTTTGTGCTCCCCTGCTACAAATTCATATGTCTAAGCCCTATTACTCAGTGTGATGCTATTTGGAGATTCGGCCTTTCAGAAATAATTAGGGTTAGATTAGGTCAGGAAGTGAAGGTCCTCATGAGATTGATGATCTTAAAAAGAAAAGGAGGAGAAAGACATTTCTCTTTCTGAACAGAGCACCTAGAAAAGGCCGTGTGAGAATGTGAGGACATACGGAGAAGTTTCTGTCTAGAAGCCAGGAAGAGAGCGCTTTTGCCAGAAACCAGCTCAGCTGGCACCTTGAACTCAGACTTCCCACCCCCAAAACCATAAGGAAACAAAATCTTGTTCAAGCTACCTAAAGTATATCTAAGCCTACAGTATTTTGTTATGACAAAACAAGCCAGCTAAGATAATCTAACACAAAAATCTTATTAAAATATTTTTCCTTAAGATGAGAATTTGATGTAATACTTTATTCTTACTTATCCAATTTTATATACAAAGGATTCTTAAAGTATTATTTTGCCAAGAAATCAGTTACATACTGATGTAAACATGCGTATTTATACATATATATAAGTATACATATACTGACATTATCTGTGATCATTAATTATTCATTTAGTTATCCTCAAATATTTATTGAGGACCTATAGATTTGTCTGTATATGGGCACTGAAGATTAAAAAATAAATAAGAATAGCTACTTGCCCCTAAAGGAATAGGCAACAAACACTAACCAAGTAGATTGATTCAGATGGTGATATACACTCTAGGAAGAAAGCGAAGAGAGATGGTGAACCAGCAAAAGGCTTTGAGGAAGAGGAAGTTACCTTGAAGATTCATCAGGAAGACGATCTATGAAACAGTAATATTTAAACAGAAGCTTGATTGATGAGAAGTATGAAGCCATGTGATTAGCTGGGGAAATAGTTTTGCAGGATGGGGGAATGCCCGTCACTAAGGCCTCAAAGAAGTTCTACTACCTGTATTTCCAGAGACTTTCAAGCATGTTGATCCTGTATTGGTGTACATTGTTTTAAAAAACACAAATAGTATGTCTTCGTTTTTTTTAACATTTATTTATTTTTGAGAGACAGAGAGAGACAGATCATGAGCAGGGGAGGGTCAGAGAGAGAGGGAGACACAGAATCTGAAGCAGGCTATGCTAGGGCACTGTAAAAAATATAAATTAGTCACTAACCATTGTCCTAAGTATATGCACTTATCAAGTGTACACACATATTCAAGTATATGCTTTATCAAGTATATGCACTATATAGTAAACACTCACACAGAATAGTTCAACAAATTGTTTTGGTTAAGACGGGCATAATATAACATTTTTCTCTACTACTTGAAATTGTTTTTCAAGATGAAATAATTAGTTTGTTTTGATGAAAATACCATACTTCTTCCTTCATTTAAATGATTTTATGTAGTAATAAGGCAGAAATATTTCTATGACATTTTTGATAAAGCCTCCCTGAAAAAAAATGCTATAAAGATATGTTATTTTTAGTAATAGTAGCAAGGAATGATCTGTAAGTTATAACACATAAGAATTATTTAAAATTATATTAAAAAGCATTGCATATATATAAATAATTCTAGCTAAGAAAATTTTAGCTGTTCTTGATTAATATCAGTAGTCATTAAAAATACTTTCAGGAAATCGTAATTAAAAAAAAAACACTATAAAAAAACCCACCTAGATCCTATTTTCAAAATAAAACCAAGACAATTGTGTGCACCAAATATATTTCTGAATGTTTAGTTTCTTTTAATTTTTTAATGTTTATTTATTTTTGAGAGAGAGAGAGAGCAAACAGAAGAGGGGCAGAATGACAGGGAGACCCAGAATCTGAAGCAGACTTCAGGCTCTGAGCTGTCAGCACAGAGCCTGATGTGTGGCTCGAACCCACTAGCTGTGAGATCATGACCTGAGCTGAAGTCAGTTGCTTAACTGACTGAGCCACCCAAGCACCCTAAGAATATTTAGGTTTTTAAATGTATGTATCTAACCTGACTAATTTACAACTACCTAATATAAATTTGAGAACTAACTATATTTCAATTGCTGGATATGATTTTTATCCATAATTTACATCAAACAATGCTTTACAGATTTTTAAAAAGTTTTCCACACATAATCTTCTTTGTTTTTCACAATAATCCTTTAAAATGGTCAATGTAGACATTCACGCTGAAGTATATTAAATTGTCAATGACCTTTCCATGTTTTCTTTTACCACCTAGGAAAAAAATATATAAGTAACAACAACAACAAAAAAAAAATGACTCTAAGACTCCTAAACCCTTGTAACATTCCAGCTTTAGCTTTTGTATAAACCATTGTCATTGAAGTCTGAGAAACTAACTTATGCTTTCCAGGGTCAGAAGGGAAGTTGGCAACAAGGTAGATTCTATCCAGCTCCTCAGATTTGAAGAAGGAGGTGAAGTAGATAATTTATTTTCACTTCTGTAAACAAACACCTTATTTCATCCTCTTTATGAAGAAGCACCAATTGTTATATCTGAACATCAAATTCAAGTAGCACTTTCCCCGGTAAAGCTTATTCTGTGTTTACCTTAACCAAGTCCTGAGTTTTCTGCTGGATACTCTCAAAGGTCTCTCAGGAAGCCACTGAGCTTCTACCGTATGTTAAAGCAGCTCATGTTCCACTGAATGTGCCGTTAATTCCATCTAGATATTTGATATGTAAAGGTTATCTGAAAGTTGTTGTCTGATAATTTTGGCCACAGAGAAAAATTATTCATCCATGACAAATAAATTTATTTTAAAAAACAAGTCATGGGGCACCTGGGTGGCTCAGTTGATTGAGCCTCTGACTTCCACTCAGGTCATGATTTCGTGGTTGACGAGTTGGAGCCCTGAGTTGGGCTCTGTGCTGACAGCTCGCAGCCTGCTTCAGATTCTGTGTCTCCCTCTCTCTCTCTGCCTTTTCCCCACTCACATTCTTTCTCTCTCTGTCTCAAAAACAAAATAAAAAAAATTAAAAATAAAAATAAATAACACGGCATAATCCTTAATTGTTTATGTTTGCATAGTTTATTATGACTTCATTTCTTTAATTTATTTTCTCTTTTTAATTTTGCTGGAAATTTCAAGGTTTGAAAACAAAAGATATTCTTATACTATGAACATAAGCTTTAGAAAATATTTGTTATTAATACCAACTAAGAAAAAACCTCACAGTGATTTTTAAAATACACTAGTGTTTATGTATTCTTGAAAGAGACAGAGCACAAGCAGGGGAGGGGCAGAGAGAAAGAGGGAGACAGAAGAATCCAAGGAAGGCAGCACAGAGCACGATGTAGGGCTCAAACTCATGGACCGTGAGATCATGACCTGAGCCAAAGTGGGACGCTCAAATGACTGAGTCACCTAGGTGCCCCAAAGTTAGTGATTTCTTTAAAAAAGTTTCTTTTAATGTATCTGTGGGTCAACTGGGGTTCAGCTACCTCAGGCTGAATTCTGGAGTGACTCTCCTCCAGGTCACAAAAGCTGGTGTGGATTTACTATTCATTCTAGGTTGGGGGGCAATGGGGACTGCTGTGCTTCTCAGGTTTGTTTTCTGATGAGGTTGAGCAAGCTAATCGGGCCTGGCAAACTACAATATTGAAGACTTAAGGCCTGTTTACTCACCACATGCCATCTCCAAAGCAAGCCATGTGTCCAAGCCCTATGTCAAAGGGCTGCCCCTTTGCATCCCTTAGGATATATCCATTATGAAGACATAGCAAAGATGTGGATGCAGGCAATAGCCAAGATATGTAAACAACCCAAGTGGTCCACTAATGAATAAAGAAGATGTGGGATCTATGTACAATTTAAAACTAGTCAGCCATGAGAAAGAGCATCTTTCCATTTGAAACATCATTGAAAACATCATTGAAAGCCAAATTCCTAAAAACAAAGCTTAGAATAGTGGTTACCAGGGGTTTTGCGGTCAGATAGGGGAAATGGAAAATTGGTCAAAGGGTATAAAGTTCCATTTGTGAGATGAATAAGTTCTGGACACTTGATGTGCGGCATGGTGATTATAGCTACTAATGCTACATTACTTACCTGAGAGTTGCTAAAAGAGATCTTAAATGTTTGCACCACCAACATAAGAAACAGTAATTATGTGATGTAATGCAGGTGTTTGCTAACTAATGTTCTGGTTGTGGTCATTTTGAAATATATAAGTACATCAAAGCAGCACGTGTATACACCCTCAAGCTATACAATGTTGTATGTCAATTAGATTTCTATAAAGCTTGAAAAATAACTAAAGTAAGGGTAGTAAAATTTTCACACACACACACACACACAATGACACACACACTAAGATGTGGAAGCAAGTGAATCAGGTGAACCACTATCGCAGTCATTCATTCTATAGCAAAAATCTTTGTTCATGCTTATGTGTATATTCCTAATAAGATTATTAAATTACGAGTGATAAAGTTGAATTTATCATGAAGCATAATGTTCAAAACAGAGATATAACTATACAATATTTACTTATTATTCTAAAAAATACCTATGTTGTGAAATAGCTTAAAATTCACTATAATTGTATTTTGTTAATATTCTCTAACAGGTAAATATCAAATAAGAACTACCTGTCATACCTGTCAGAATGGCTAAAATTAACAATACAGGAAATAACAGATGCTGGCAAGGATATGGAGAAGGGATAGCCCTATTACATTGTTGGAGAAAATGCAAACTGGTGTAGCCATTCTGGAAAACAGTATGAAGTTTCCTTAAAAAGTTAAAAATAGAACTACCATAAGACCCAACAATTTCACAAGGATACAAAAATACAGATTTGAAGGGGAACATGCACCCCAATGTGTATAGCAGCATTATCAGAAATAGGCAAATTATGGAAAGAGCCCAAATATCCATCGACTAATGAATGATAAAGAAGAGGTGGTGTGTGTGTGTGTGTGTGTGCTGGAATATTACTAAGCTATTAAAAAGAATGAAATCATGCCTCTTGCAACAATGTGAATGGAGCTAAGTGAAATATTATGCTATGTATAATAGGTATATTATTATATGTATATTATACGTAGCTAACTGAAATATTATGCTACGTATAATATGCTAAGTAAAATAAGTCAGAGAAAGACAAAGACCATATGATTTCACTCATATGTGGAACTTAAGAAACAAAACAGATAAACAGATGAACATATGGGAAGGCAAACAAGGACGGAGGAGGAAGCAAACCATAAGAGACTCTTAACCATAGAAAATAAACTGAGGTTTGATAGAGGGAGGTGAGTGGGGGAATTGGCTGAGTGGGTGATGGGTTGATGGGTATTAAGGAGGGTACTTGTGATGAGAACTGGGTGTTATATGTAACTGATGAATCACTAAATTCTTCTCTGGAAACCAATATTTGCACTATATTTTAACTAATTAAAATTTAAATAAAACACTGGGAAAAAAACAAACACCTACTATGCATAAAACAAACAGAAAAGAGCTACATGCCACAAACTCTGATTTAAGAGTAATATTACTTCAAATCTTCCTATAAACAAAGAATTATACTAAAAACTTCCTTAGGAATTAGTTTAATTTTTACAAAACTATCATGAGGTGGGTATGATTATCCCAAATTCATAAAGAAAATTAAGACATAAAGTTTAAGTAACATTTCTTAGATCAAAGATATGATCTAAACTCATGCACTCCATACTCATGGAGCATACATTCTTGTAAATGCCAATGTATCCACAAGTAGGTATTGTGTGATTTCTCAAGTATTTCTACACTAATGCCATATCTAAAAATAAATTTAAAATAGCAATGTGCTCAGAAAACTCAAGAAAAATATTTTGAGACAAGCAAGAAAATAGTTCTCCAATATTCATTCTAAGGAAGTTAGTATTAAAAATCTAGAGAAGTTTCATTCTCTGATCAAAAATAAATTTGGTCTTCCTTCTAAAATTCACCTTTTGCCTTTTCTTGTGTTTAGGCATTAAAAGGAAAAGGGAATAGCATAAAATTGGTATAACATTTAGTTAATAAATGTAAAATATCTTGACTTATTTCATAAGTTCATAGCAGAACTGATGCATATCATTGCAACAAAATACGTTGATTTGATGAGGATTTTCAACATAAAGATGCATTTTGTATTCTATATCCCGATTAGCAGTGAACTTGATCATGTAATTGTATAATTTATAAAACATAGAGTTAATACATAAAGCATTATAGAGCACCTTGACACTTTCAAGGGACACAGCAACATTCCATAACACTCAACACTGTTGCAGAAGTAAAGGAAGTATAGAAAAATATTACTTTCAAATATTCTGTGTATTTGTTCAGATAGGAACACTTTAATACAATTCGTAAATGAACCATTGGTGTAGGTGGCCTAATGGACATGTTTAAACTGTTATCAAATTAGCTTGAACAATTTTTTTACATTTTTTTATGTTTTATTTATTTCTGAGAGAGACAGCGTGAGCAGGGGAGGGTCAGAGAGAGAGGGAGACACAGAATCCAAAACAGGCTCCAGACTCTGAGCTAGCTGTCAGCACAGAGCCCAATGCGGAGCTCGAACCCACGAACTGTGAGATCATGACCTGAGTCGAAGTCGAACGCTTAACTGACTGAGCCACCCAGGTGCCCCTAGCTTGAACAATTTCTTGTGACGCGCATTTGGAACACTCAATAGTGTGTGGAAGTAATTTCAGTTTGACATTCTATTTTGAATTCCGAAGTTCCCATGGTCTCCACAAATCTCTCACAAAAATCCTAACTCTCTTAGGGTATGCTCCCAACCTGCACTAAGAGCTTTGCTTCAAATGTATCATTATCATGACAAGTCCTACTCAGGGAGTCTGCCTGATCACAGAGAGCTTCGGTGGCTTTGGGTAGATCAGTGTCTTCTTTGTTCAAATGAGCCTGACCATTCCCACGTTTTCTTTTGGTGACTCTGGGTTTGAGGTAGCAGAGAAGCATGCTGATGGTTCTAACACCTTGAAACCTTTGGGGTCTCCCAAAAGCAAGGCAACGGTTAGAAAAGTATAGACTCTGCTCTAGAAGGCAATGTGTTACATTCTGAAGGATTCATCCTGAAGCCTCCAAGATCCGAGTCCTGAAGTCGTCCCAATAAAAGTGAGCAAATTCCAGCCACTGCCCCATTTTTACGTCATTAATTTTCAAAGTATGTATCCAAAGAAGATACTCTAGGTCATGTCTCCTGAGTTACTCAATCAAAAGTGAGAAACAGAGATGGTAATTATCATAAAGCACTCTAAAGCATGTATTTCCTTGATTTTCCTTATTATATCATGGGACTTTTCTATTTTGAATAGATCTCAGTTAAGTTTTTAAATTTTTATTATTTTTTATGTTTACTTATTTTAGATAGAGAGAGACAGAGAGAGACAGAATGTGAATGGGGGAGGGCCAGAGACAGAGGGAGATGCAGAATCTGAAGCAGGCTCCAGACTCTGAGCTGTCAGTACAGAGACCAAAAAATGTTATTCCTTACAATATTATTTTTTTCATTATTGGGACAATAACTACTTTTTAAAAAAAAATACAATGTACCGCAATGAATTTTTAAAAATTTTTATAGCTTTTATTTATTTTTGAGACAGAGAGAGACAGAGCATGAGCAGGGGAGGGGTAGAGAGAGAGGGGGACACAGAATCTGAAACAGGCTCCAGGCTCTGAGCTGCCAGCACAGAGCCCGATGCAGGGCTCGAAGTCACAGACCACGAAATTACGACCTGAGCAGAAGTCGGACACTTAACTGACTTAGCCATCCAGGTCCCCCAAATGAATTTTTAAAAAATGAACAGTATGCAATGATAGTAAAGAATTGACCTCTTGATTCTTTTTGCATAGCATTCAATCCTAAAAGTCTATGGTTTGTCTTGAATATATACAATAGTTTTTAATTGTTCCAAACCTATATCTATTATATCACTTCTGACTGCACCTTTTTAAATAAGTTATGCTTTAGCAGGAATAAAACAAATACAGCTTTAGCCGATTTATTTAGCCGAAGATTAAAAAATAAATAAAGGTGGTCTGGTGATGACCTAGAAAAGATTTATTAATAATTGAAGCTGCTTCTCCATGGCAGCCACATCCTCTAAGTATGTGCACAGGTGTTGCTGATCTCTACAGAGAGAACTTGCCAGAGTTGACAAAACAGCACAACTTTTGTTACACTCTACCATTAAGACTTAGAGCACTATATCAGAAGAAATGACATAAATAGTGTATGTTCCTTTCACTTAAGTATTTATGAGCATCAGACATTGTTGTATCTGACACCAGTGTAATATCAACAAGGCCATATTCTCAACCAGAGAGAAAACAAAGTCAGTTCTTAGGTGTCACAAGATAATATTTCTGTCCCCATCTTTCAGTAACAGAAAGGTATTTTCTTTCAGCCCGTGACATGATACTGATTTAATTCTCCTTTACATAGGTGAAATTCACAGTGAGTTTTGTTGTCTAGAACCCTGGATCACACATTTATGGCATCATCCTTACCAATAACCTACCTATAAGAAAGATCAAGTAGATATTATTATTATTATTATTTAAAAAGTGGAGGCACCCCGCTTGGAATGATTATTTCTTTTCACTAAGGCCTCTGTCACCTCTAGCTCACTATTAAACCTTGATTTTCCCACTGATCTGCCCACTGAAACTGCTCTGGCAAGTGTCACCAATACCCTAGGTCCAAACAAATCCTCAAACTTTGACTTCTCTAAGGTATGTTGACACTTTGCTGGTTGGAGCTTACTTATAACTGGGTTTATTCCAGTCTATGTTCCTGCCTGGATTTTTGGATGGTATTTACAATCTGCCAGTGAGATGTACTTGCATGAGTGTAGACAGCAGAAGCAAGATGAGTCTCTGCCTCTGGCAGTGGCAGCAGCAGAGGCATGGGCTTTGGCAAACATGGGCATTGGCAGAGACCAGCCAGACTCCACATTTCTCCGCCAGTCAGCAGTCTTAGGGCTGCGTGGCAGCTGTGACCGCAGCAGATATTTTCTGCATCCTTCTGAAGTCTCAGCGTCAGCAGCAACTTCCTGGAATCAGGCATGAAAAGTGCAGTGGCGTGACTTACAGGTCTTCTGGCAGCCCTATGGGACTTGGTTCCTTCAGCCCCTCCCACAAGTTAGTAAACTCTCCATTCCCTGTACTGTATTCCCTTCTGATGAAAGTATAGAGTGGCTTTTCTTCTCTCATTCCAAACTGATTACACAGTATTTTCTTACCAAGAGTGGTTCTAGGGAATCTATAATTAATGATGGAGATTTGAGATTGGTTTTTATCTTTGTATCTATTTTTGTCTTTATAAGCCTTCATAGTTAATGAACAAAATATGAGACACATAGTTCACTCCTGCAAATTATATTATACAGGTAGATTATATGAAAATTATAATATAAATTGAATTCTCATCATTATTAGATCATTTATATTAAAAAAATAAAGGACTGATGGAAAAGGGATCTGATAATAAGGATGTGACCTTTGGTGGATTCTAGGAACTTTGAGCCAACAAATTCCACTGAGGCTTTGGGCAAGTAGAAACAGTCTTCTTTTTCAGTTTGAGGGAGTTAGCCCTTCCTTGTTTGAAGAACTTTTAATGATCTCATATTGATTGTGATTGACCTTAGTCTTAAATATATTGATAGCTGGGGCACCTGGGTGGCTTAGTCGGTTAAGCGTCCGACTTTCTCTTAGGTCATGATCTCGAGGTTCATGGGTTCAAGACCCGCATCAGGCTCTGTGCTGACAGCTCAGCACCTGGAGCCTATTTCAGAGTCTGTATCTCCCTCTCTCTCTGACCCTCCCCTGCTCACGCTGTCTCTCTCTCTCTCCCTGAAATAAACAACAACAACAAAAAAATATATATATAGATATAGATAGCTCACTAAAGCTTTAATATATACATCTATATCTATATCTACATGTTATAAACAAAGATTTGCATTATATCGTTACAGTGAAGACTCTGAGCCACGTAACTGGGCCCCAATTTGGTATACTTTTCATTCCCAGGAACCCTGTTGCCCAGCTCTCTGAGTAAGGATTCTATGACACTACTAAAATATACTATTAATCTTTTTTTGCAGTTTACAAAAAGAGACTCACAACCATTTACTGATGGCATTGTGTACCAGGAAAAGGAAAATATGTAAACTTTTTTTTAAATGTTTTATTCATTTCTAGGAGAGAGAGAGAGACAGCGTGAGCAGGGGAGGGTCAGAGAGAGAGGGAGTCATAGACCCTAAAACAGGTTCTAGGATCTGAGCTGGCAGTCAGCACAGAGCCCGACACGGGGCTCGAACCCACGATCCACGAGATCATGACCTAAGCGAAAATCGGACGCTTAACCGACTAAGCGACTAAGCCACCCAGGCGCCCCTGTAAACTTTTTTAAAAAACTCATTCTCTAGCGTTAAATTGTTGCTAATCACAAGAAATAAGAAAAGAGAGAGAATGATAGCATGCATAGTTAACTTTCACCAAATGTTCATGTTCTTGAGTATTATATAAACAAGACATAAATAATTACCATGTTAAACCGCTGATACCTTCAGATGTCATGCTAACAGTACATCTTTTCCTATAATAGTAAATACAGAAATTGCTATACTCAATAGGTTATCATTACGACAATAGCAGCCAAAATAACTCCTAACATCTGTAATATTGAACTGGTGACTTGGAGTGGATAAAAAAGAGAGTGGCAGAGGTAGTGGATAATAACATCTATAGCTGGACAGATAGAGGTCCGGTGTATGTCACAGCAAGCCATTTGGCAGAGTACTGCTTGTAATAAGTTTGCAGGTAAATTTGCCCATATTAAACCAGTAGAGGAAAGAGTAAAAAATATTCAGAGTGTAGTAGTTGGGGATGTCAGTTTTTAAAAAGTTATTACAAGAAAGACTTAGAGGAAAAGTTGGCAGAGTTCCAAGGCAGAAATGAAAGTGACCTTACAGAGTTGTAAAATCAGACAACTGCTCAATTCCAGCAGCAAGAAATGGGATTTAAAAAGACTTTGATCAATAAAAGCACACTAAAATATTTCTTGTTAATGTTAAGATTAGGGTAGAGCTGCACCCTTCTATTGTTCCAGACAGTTAAAAGCAAGTTGCTTTTAAGTTGAGAAAAAGGGTTAGGGTTAAAAAAGTGGAAAAATAAAGTTGTAAAGAGCTATGTCATCAAAGTGGCTATTGGTATATGGAACTGATTCAAATATCAACAGCTTCAAAAAATTTTGCAGGGAATACATTTCCAAAGAGCCTATAGCTTTTAGTAATGAGTTCTGAATTTCTGAATTTTAAAACAACTCTCCAGGTACTTCAAATTTTAAGAGTAGTAAATGACTGTCCTCTTAAACTGAAGGACAGATAGAGCTGAAAAAGTAAAACACAGTTAATTGTAAGCATGGATGAACTTTAGGGAAGAAGGCTATATCGTTGTCAAAATCAGGACCATAATAAGGACCGACTAAAATCCTGACATTTGGAAAGGGAACATCCAACTGAGAATTTAGAAGGTCCAGATTCCTTTGAATTCTGTGCCTGAAGAAATGATCTAGCTTCCAATCCCCTCTCCGTTTGTTGAATAAGAAGACTTGTCTCTATCCATTCATCAGTTGATGGACATTTGGGTTGTTTTCATAATTTGGCTATTGTTGATAATGTTGCTATTAACATTTGGGTGCGTGTGTCCTTTGAACCAACATTTTTGTATCCTTTGGACAAATATCTAGGAGTGCAATTTCTGGGTCATATGGCAATTTTATTTTTAACTTTTTGAGGAACCTCCATACTGTTCTCCAGAGTGGCTGTACAAGTTTGCATTCCCACCAATGTGGAAAAGTATTCCTTTTCTTCACATCCTCACCAATATCTGTTCTTTCCTGAGTTGCTCATTTTAGCCATTCTGACAGAATTAATGGATAAAGATGTGGCATATATATACAATGGAATATTACTAGGCGATCAAAAAAGAGTGAAATTTTGCCACTCGCAACAACATGGATGAAACAAGAGGGCGTTATGCTAAGTGAAATAAGTCACTCAGAGAAAGATGAATATCATATGATTTCACTGATATGTGGAATTTAAGAAACACAACAGACGAACCTAGGTGAAAGAAAGGAAAAATAAGATAAAAACAGACAGGGAGGTAGGCCAGAAGAGACTCTTAAATACAGAGAACAAACTGAGGGTTGCTGAAGGAGAGATGGATGGGGGCATGGGTAAATGGGTGATAGGCATTAAGGAAGGCATTTGTTGGGATGAGCACTGGATGATATATAGAAGCGATGACTCACTGGGTTCTAATCCTGAAGTCAAGATTACATTGTATGTTAACTAGCTTGAATTTAAAATTTTTTAAAAAAGTAAAATATGACCCAAAAAAAATACACCACAGTAAACATTTGTGTCCTATAAATTAATCTAAATATTTGGTGTGGTATCATTAATAACATTTTTGGGGGTACCTGTGTGGCTCAGTCAGCTATGTGTCTGACTCTTAGTTTTGACTCAGGTCATGACTTCGGGGTAGTGTAGACACTGTGGAGTCTCCTTGGGATTCTCTCTCTCCCTCTCTCTCTCTGCCTCTCCCCTGATCACTGTCTTTTTCTCTCTCTCAAAAATAAACTTAAAAAACTTTTAAAGAATAACATTTTTAAACTGTTTCTGAAGTTTAATTGCTTGAGGAATTTTTGCTAAGTGAAATAAACTAGACACAAAAGAAAAATGAAAAAAAAAAGACTTCTCTTTTGCTTGGAGTCTGAAAAATATGCATATAATACTGGTACCATAGAAGGCATTGCTTGGCCTCTTTAAGATTTGCCTCCATTTTCTCTTCAGGCCACCAGACCTGTATCTGGGGTCAAATACAACAGGGCTCAATTTGGGAAATGCTCACCCAGTTAAACCTCCTGTACCCTGACTAATACAAACACTGGGGATTTTTCTCCTGAATATGAAATTAATATAGATCACCATTTACCAGAGCTCTTCACTTCCATGTCTCAGAGATACTCCAATTCAGCACCTCTGAAATTTAATTCATTTTCCCCTTAATGCTTTCCTTAGGAAAACTGATCCGACCATGGGAAAGTTGGTTGTACTGTATCACAGATTAGCTAGGGTTACACCAGTCGCTGACACACAGGATATCAGTTTCATACAAAGGACTCATAACCCAGACAACCTGAATTCAAATCCCAGATTCCATGCCTTTTAGTCTGTTTTATCTACTTAAAAACTTTATCGTGAAAATTAAATAAAAATATATGTAAGTGTCTGTAACTCTGCCTCACACATAATAAGTTTTCGGCAAATGTTAACTATGTTTGTTATTACTTAAAATGGGAACCGAAAACATATGTGAGGACACTAGTTATAGTATTTATAGTTTACTGGATATCGTGCTTAAGTTCATTGCATAATAATCTGAAATTAACAAACATATTAATTAATAGTTAAAGGATTGGGACATCTCCCTTAAATCAGTCAGACTATTAAAATGCTTGTTAATATCATTATTATTTAACTTAAAAAAATTATGGGCCCTGAAATAAATAATGCAAGGGATGAAAGAGGTACATATGAGGTGGAAAAAAACAAAACAAAACAAAACAAAAACAATCATTTGTACATCATGTGATCATTCATCTAAATAAATAAAAGTTAAAAATAGCTGGAAAATGATAAAAGAAATAATGTAATAAATGAATAAAATAAATTGATTAATTCCAAGTTTTAAAATAACATTTCATACAGTCAAAGAATGTTCAGGTAGAAAACAGAAGGAGGAATTCCTCCATTCAAAAGAGCTTTACTAAATATATGGTCAGCATAAACATGTAAGTGATGTTTATAAAACATGTGAGGACAACTCTGAAACTCTAGTGATATTTATGCCATGTCCCTGACAATGATATTTTTAGGATTCTATTTTTTTTGTTTCTATAAATATAATTTAATTCTGATCAAAAGACCCAAGAGATTTTCTGGGTATTTAATGAATTAATTCTAAGTTAATCCATAAAATTAGATGCACATATGTATATTTATAAAATTATCAATTATGCAAAAGGAAAAAATGGATTCACTTTAAAAAATAGATAATAAAGCTACAGTCTCCAAAGCAGTATGATGCTGGTACAGGAAGTTATTTTATCTGAGTAGAAAAAGTAGATTTTTAAAAGAAAAGATGTTGATACTACTTTTAATTTTCTATAAAGAAATACATCAAAACTATAATTATAAAATCATACATTTTAGTAAAAATATAGGTTGAAGTTTATAAAATTGTGAGCTCCTAAGAATAATAAACGACCTCCTAAAGTAAATGACCTAAGAATAAGACTGAAAGTATAAACTGAGAATACATGAAATTGACAGTTTTTTTTTTAATGTTTTTTTTTTTATTCATTTCTAGGAGAGAGAGAGAAAGACAGCGTGAACAGGGGAGGGTCAGAGAGAGAGGGAGTCACAGACTGAAACAGGCTCCAGGCTCAGAGCTGGCAGTCAGCACAGAGCCCGACGCGGGGCTCGAACCCACGAACCGTGAGATCATGACCTAAGCGAAAGTCGGACGCTTAACCGACTAAGCCACCCAGGCGCCCCGAAATTGACAGTTTTAAGTATGTATTAAAATTAGTTGCCTTATGCAATACAAGTGATGTTAAGTAACATATCACCTACAGCACATATTTCAGATCTTAATAATTAGGATCTCTTAAGACCAAAAAGAAATAGGAAGATGCCCAAGCAAAGTTATATTTCACAAATACACATACACACAAAACTGAGATAAAAATTAATATAACAAACTGGAAGAGTGTGAAGAAAAAGTTATTACTCAATAGTGCTGAGAGAAGTATCAGTTATGATATACCTTGTGAGGAGAATTTTGTCAATGCGTTGTATAACCTAAATATAAAAAACATCCTTAGAATTCAAAAGGACAAATTGCTTTTTATAATTACTACTTACTACTGAAATAGAGTAGAATTTTGACTATAAAAATGATTATGTAGAACTACATTTAAAGATAAAGGGTACTGGGGCGCCTGGGTGGCTCAGTCAGTTAAACGTCTGACTTCCGCTCAGGTCATGATCTCACCGTTGTTGGGTTCCAGCACCGCGACCGGCTCTGTGCTGACAGCTAGCTCAGCGCCTAGAGCCTGCTTTCTATTCTGTCTCCCTCTCTCTCTGACCCTCCCGTGCTCCCGCTGTTTCTCTCTCTCAAAAGTAAATAAAACCTTAAAAAATTTAAAAAAAAAAAAGATAAAGGGTGCTTTTGACATTATACTACTAAATGAAAATTACATTCTAGTAAGCAATAAACACAGTATAATCTTAGTGTTGTGGGAAAAAAATCTATATGCATAAACAAAGAAGTCTAAAAAATCCTTCACCCGAATCCTAAACTTATTTACCTCTGGTGATGAAATTATCATTATTTATTTCACCTTTTTTCTTTATAGTTGTCCCTGTCTTTTCTAATTTGTTGTACATTATAGATCTATTTTGCATGGACTAAAATAAATTAAATTCTATAGTAATGAACTTTTTTTTCATTTCTAATATTTCATCAATCATTTACATTTTCGTTTCTTATATTTGTACATTGTAAATTCTTAACTCTCCTCATTGTATTATAAATTCCTACTGAAACAATACTTCCATTACTATTATTAGAGAAAATCTTCACAGATAGGACATATTAAAATTTGTGGTAAAAATTATGGCCTCCAGTGTAAGAAGCAGCTCTTTTATAATATTTTCTTCAAAATAAAATAATTTGCATTAGCAGAAACTTAGCATCAAATATAATGCTATATATATATATATATAGGTATATATAGATATATCTTTACATGATTATTTTGTAGAAAACATCAAGGAAATTTTTGAAAGTCACTCAGCAATGCCTATCTGCAAAACTGATGACTTGTAGGTAGCGGATTACATATTCCAGTGTGCTAAATTCCAGAATGGGATACTGATCATCACAAGAACTGTGAACTCCATGAAGGCAGAATATAGTTCTCATTAATCCCTGTGTGTCTGTGACCTAGTATATTGCCTAACACAGCACTTATGAATTAAGTATTTGTTAAATAAATAAATGACTTCATGATTTTGTAAGAACAAGGTAGTCATGGTTCAACTGCTAATAATGAAGATCATAGAACTGGTACTTCAAATTGCTTTAATGTTGCATTTTCAGAAAAACCATAATTAGAACATTTAGTATGAAATTACTAAAAAATGTTTATTTTTCTCTTTAAATGACGGATATTTTTACAACACAAGAAACATCAGGTGTTGGCAAGGATGTGGAGAAAGGGGAACCCTCGTGCACTGTTGGTGGGGATGCATACTGGTGCAGCTATTCTGGAAGGCAATACGAAGGTTCCTCAAAAAGTTAAAAATAGAACTACCCTACAATCCAGAAATTGTGCCACTGGGTATTTACCCAAGGAATACAAAAATACCATTTCAAAGGAGTACATGAACTCTGATGTTTTTAACAGCATCATGTACAGTAGCCAAGTTGTGGAGGCAGCCCAAGTGCTTATCAACTGATGAATGGATAAACAGGAAGTGGAATTTAAGAAACAAAACAAATGAGTGAAGGGAAGGGAGAAGAAAGAGAGAAGCAACCCTAGAAATAAACTCTTAACTATAAAAAAAAAAAAACCCTATAGACAAACTATAGTTTGTCTTCTAACGATAGAAAACAAACTGTTGGTTGCCAGAGTAGGGGAGATGGGTTAAATATGTGATGGGTATTAAGCAGGGCACTTGCGAAGAGCATTGGGTGTTATATGAAGGTGTTGAATCACTGTAGTGTACACTTACACTATATGTTAACTGACTGGAATTTAAATAAAAGTTTAAAAAAAAGACTCATGCTTTTTAAAATTCAAAAATGCCCCACAGTTCCGATAAGAAGAATTTCTTAAAAAAAATCCGCAAAAAAATATTCCAGTAAACTTAAACACAGCTCCTCAGAGGATACTCTGAATGATCTTGTTAGGAATACCGCATAGATCTCCACATTAGCTGTGGTTTTTAGCACTTGGTCAATTCAACCATATTATACAATATCCAGTAGTTTCATTGACAGAATTTGGACTTTAGGTATGTGAATAATGTATTTTTTAATCCCAGATTATGGAAGACATTTGATTTTAATTTATGTGGATTAAGTATTTTTCCCATCGCAATCTTTTATTTATTTATTTAAATGTTTATTTTATGTTTGAGAAAGAGCACACGTGCAGGGGAGAGGCAAAGAGAAAGGGGGAGAGAGCATCCAAAGCAGGCTCTGTATTTACACCAGAGAGCTCGATGTGGGGCTCGAACTCACAAACCACAAGATCATGACCTGAGCCAAAGTCAGATGCTTAACCAACTGAGCCACCCAGGCACCCCTCCCATTCTAATATTTTAAAATGTTCTTTTAATTCACTTCTCCATCATCTGTCATATATTAAAATGGATCCTATAATTAGCAGTGGGTGAGTTTGTTAGAGAGAACCATAAAAGTTGATTATTTTAATAAAAGTTTTTTGTTCAGTTGACAGTGTCTGTGCCCTCTTGGCTCACCCCCATCCCCATGGACCACTCTCCCAGGTCAGAGCTCCTCCACCAGCATCTGTGTGCTTTGAAGTTAAGAGTTTGCACTTGTAAATTTATTCACATGAATGCCCTTGAGCACTGGAGCTGCCTGTGGATGAGAAGGCAGAAATAATTGGGAATTTTTTTCCATATTCATCCCCCCAGAGTGGTTGTAGCCAAACACTGACAGATTTGGAATTGTAAAATCCAGCTCCTTTGCCTCTAGACAGATAAACTGTGGGGTGCACTTTACTTTCCAGAGCTTCCTGAGGGATCAAGTTGAGCATGGAACTTAATCTGAAATCCCAACTTTGTTTAAAATTTTCTCCTCCTGATTAGAGTAAGGCAATGCTTAAATATAAAAATGTGTATAGCTATATTTACATAAAGTGAGTCTGTACTACGTATTTAATCTAAATATTTTTTCAGGAGAATCTTTCAATTTAATCTTTTTGGAAATATTTTGTTACAGTTTTCTCATGATTTAACAATAAAGACCATATTTATAAGTATCTCCATATCCTACTGGGTTCTGGCTAAATCTTCAGAGCATGCAGAGCTTATGATTATTAACATGTCTTCGGACTTTTTTCTTATCTTTCATTCACATTACAGTTCTTATGTACAAATAAAATGCTTGCTCTCAAGTCAGTAGCCAATATGGTTATACTGAAGAGATAAGGTTTAATTTAAATATATATATACACATATATATTCTTGTTTTGAAGTGAGTATTCATTTTCACCCTCATTATTTTGGAGAAATATAAAAAATCTCTTTTTACTGTTTGCTTTCCTCTCTCCTTCAACTAGATTGGGCAGATTTATTTCTTGTTCTTTTCACATTAAATAACTGCATTAGTCAGCATGTTCAGATGTTTTTAAAGTCTCATCAATTTAAGTTCTATTGCTTAACACATCTGACAACTGTACATGCAAATGTATAGAAACTAACAGAAACTTGAAAATCAGTAGTAAGTAGTTAAATAAAAGTTTTACTCTTTAAAAAAGGAAACTCTATCTTTTTGATGGTTGTTTTGAGAATTTGGCAAATACTTATGAGTAACTAGTAGAAGCAGAAATACTACAACTTCTAAAATTTTTCCTTCTCTAACATTAAGTATCATCAAAACATATCAACAGTAAGCTATTTTTCACGTGGGATCTTGATCCCATGTAGTAACAGGGAACCCCCGTTATCCGAAATTCTGCTGAAATTAGTTAAGGAGATTGTAGACCTTTTCAAAGGTACTGCAGTATTCTGGTTCAGAATGCATGATGTAGAGTTTTGTGACTACTCTAATCCAAAGCATAAGAACAAACTGTATAATCTTTCTGTACACAATGTTCCACAAATTCCTATATAAATAACACCTACTTCATAGAACTTCTATGAGTATATACTCACGTTCTATAGTTTTCTGTGCTCTCCCACCCGCTACAATGTAAGAGGACTTTTGGAGACATAAACTGGCATAATTAGAAAGGTGTTAACCAAGCATGCACACTCATGTTTATACTTACCCTTATTTTTTTATCTTCAAATTGTAAGCTGAATGCATACTATATTTGGATACTCACTTTCTAGACACTGTGAGCTTTATATGAACTACATGACTTCTTGTGGCCTACATCTTAAAGAGTGAGTAGAAAATTTTTTAAAAATTTGTTTTTAGAGTTTATTTATTTTTGAGACAGAGACAGAGCACGAGTGAGGGAGGGACAGAGAGAGAGGGAGACACAGAATCAGAAGCAGTTTCAGGCTCTGAGCTGTCAGCACAGAACCCGATGCGGGGCTAGAACCCATGAAGTGCGAGATCATGACCTGAGCCCAAGTCGGATACTTAACCGACTGAGCCACCCAGGCACCCCGAGTAGAAAATTTAAAAAAAAAAAAAAAAAAAAAAGAAAGAAAAAAGAGACATCTGTAGAATAATACATTGAAATTTTAATTAGTGTGTGAATATTACTAAGTTACAGAGCTAGGAAGACAGGCTCATTTACTTACGATAATCAATGAATGCTTGAGTTGGTATCATTTACATAGAGATCTGAAAGATGACAAGGGTTAGCTTCAATGGAAGTACGCAGAAGGAAGACTATGCCCAAAGGCCCTGAGGCAAGGACAAATTTAAAGATGATTAGGGGAGAGGGAAGGAACATTAAAGACTGGAGAGTTGAGAAAGTGTAAGATAACTAAGAACCTTGTAGACAATGATAAAAAACAAATGTTGGTTTTATTCTTAATTAAATGGAGAGCCTCTGAAGGTATTTAATGAGTAGAGAGGCATTTAAGAGGTATTTATTTAAGAATGTCACTGTGGCTGCTGTGGAAAGGAATAAAGTTTGGAGTTCCAGGATCCAGTCTATGGCAAATGCCAGTATTCACTGTTAAGGTTGAGAGAATACACAATTTAGAGTCACTATTCCTTGGGGTTTTTTTTCTTTATTTTTTAAATATTTTATTTATTTTTGAGAGAGAGACAGCACATGAGTTGGGGAGGGGTAGAGAGAGAAAAACACAGAATCAGAAGCAGGCTCCAGCCTCTGAACTCTCAGCACAGAGCCCTACATGGGGCTCCAACCCATGAACCTCAAGATCAGGACCTGAGCTGAAGTCAGCCGCTTAATGGACTGAGCCACCCAGGTGCTCTTCAATATTCCTTAGTTTTAAAAGAGGTAAGCTGAAGGGTGCCTGGGTGGCTCAGGTGGTTAAACATCTGACCTTGGAGCAGGTCATGATCTCACAGTTCCTGGGCTGGTGTGCTGCATCAGGTTCTCTGCTGTCAGCGGGGAGTCTGCTTGGGTTCCTCTGTCTTCTCTCTCTCTGCCCCTCCCCTACTCACACACGCTCTTTGTCTTAAGTAAATAAATAAACAAATAAATATTAAAGAAATTAAAGGAGGCAAAATGAGGTAAAGGGAAGACATAAATGTTATTTCTTGAAATATTTAAGAGATATCCATGTAGAAAACTCTAGAATGAAACTTAGAAGAAAGGTTATAGCACAACACATGAATTTGTCAATCATCTACTTATATGTTTTATGTCAATATGTGAAATGATATCCCTTTATCAGATTTTTGTTAATAAGACTGTGATTGAGCCCTTATTCAGGCCAATATATAGAGAAGGAGGCATCAAAGAATTTTGGAAATGTTGGTGGAGAAATGAAAACAAGTACAGAAAAATGTGATGTCAGAAAAGACGAAAAAAAATGGAAATCTTTAAGATAACGAAAGTAGTCAATTGCATCGGGTGAGGATAAAAACATCCTGTGTTTACTAACATGAAAAATGTTAACTGCTATAAGATGATAAGTTAACAGCAAAAACCCAATTGCAGTAGTTGAGTAGTAGTTGAGTAGGCATGAAGGAAAGCAGAAGTGGTAGGTGATTAAGGAGGTTTTTAGATATTTTAGTTTTGCTATTTTATCATGTTTAGTGAAGAAATAATCAAGAATTATTTCTATGCTCTTGAGAACTTTCCAGTATATAGTCTTTTTTTTTTAATTCATAAAGCTGATAACTTATTCCTTGGTAAGATTTGAATGGCCTTATTTAAGAGACTTATGGACTCTTAAATTCCTAATTAAACAAACAAAACAAACGAAAACCCAGCCCTTATAGCCCACCACTTAAATTCCTAAATTTTAAGAGAAAATCATAGGCCATAAACAAATTTCATAGAAGTAATTCATTCTTTTAAACAAATGTTTCAGATCTCTGATTCTATAGTGCAGCAATCAGTACAGAGAGGATTTGAGAGTCTAAAGAGGCATGTGAAATTGCTCTTAGTCTCAGAGAGATGCTTGGAAGAAAAAAACAAAAACAAAAGCAAAAACATGTGAATCAAAAAATTTCACTATAATCCAATAATCAGTGGCACCATCTTAGATTTTTTAAAGTATGTGTAATTTTCCTTAGGGTTTCAGCCAAGGTTCAAGAACAAAGGTAATGTAATAATGAGGCATATTCTTGAAGGAATAGAAGTTTTGAGCTCGAGAGAGAGTTTCAGAGATCCCCGGTAGAAGTAATGCCAGATGTAGAAGCATGTTCATATGAAAGAGCTGAGTGTACTTGTAGAGGATTAACTGCGTGGAATGCCTACCCGGAAACTAAGGCAACAATATGAAAATTGGAAAAATAATCTGATACCAAATATGAAAAGTCATAACACAGGTTAAGGTAACGAATTTCACAGATAGGTGAGTTATTTGGAAGTTCATTTGAAAAGGGAATACAGGGATGAGGAAGGAAGATCCATATTCTACTTTTTTCCTAATCCAAAATTTTAAAGCAGAGGAGTGGAATGATCATATACCCAGTTTAGAAAGGTAATTTTTACAGCCAAGTTGAGAATATATTACAAGATGGCAACACTGAAAGCAAAATGTTAGGAGTTTATTTTATCTGTTCATAAAATTGATAATAAAGGCTCGAACAAAACTGTTGGAAGTAGAATTGAAGAGGAAGGTGAATTTTGAGAGATATTTATGAACTAGATTTAACAAATTTCTATGACAAATGGGTAAGATGGTAAGGGTGAGAGAGAAGTTGAGGATTCCATAAAATTTAAGAAACATCCACCTATAAAACATATGCTAGATGTTTTCATGTGAGTTCACTGTGCCTTTATGATGTAGATCTTATTATCCTCACTTTATAGGTGAGTATATTGAGGTCTGGAAAGGGAAAGTTATTTGTTCAAGATTTTATGGTTACCAATTGCCAAAATCAGTACTTGAGCTTCAGTTGTTTTATTCATCTGTACCTAGCTTTGTTCCTTATTTCTACTTTGAACTTCCTGACTTTCTCCAGGGCTATAATCCTGGATGGCTCAGTAACAGTACAAGAGTAGTTTTAACACACTTTATAAAAATAAGATTTTAGACTCCAGAGATGATTAAGCACTCTGCTTATAACCTGTATTTGTTTAGGGGGTTACAATACCCAAAACACTAACGTAAAGATGATCTTGCTCAAGCCCCAACATAGCCTTGTGAGAAGCCAAGGCAGATTCCACATGAGGTCACTGCCACTTGACTTACCACCGAACTCTTTAGTTCCCACCACCGCATCCCTCGCTGAAGCCATCACTGTTGAATGCTTGAATGACAGAGCTTCACAACTTTCATAGAATTATTAAACCTGAGAGCTAGTAGAAAGAGACTCAGAAGGTATCGAATCCAATTCTCTCATTTACAGATGATGAAAATTTGACTCTCTGAGGTAAGCAGTTCACCCAGTTTCACAAAGTGAACTCAGATTTCTCTACAAATCTTCTGTATCCTTTGATATACCATTCTCTCTGTCTGTCTCTCTCATGAAAATCATTTTTCATGCTTTTCTTTTCAAAGCATTATTAATAAACTCTAGAATCTTTCTCCTATTGAAGTTTTTCCACTTGGAAAAGGGCAAGCCTATTTTAGTAAAAGAAAATAAATATTTTCATTTTGAAATTAAAACTCATTTGCCTAAAAACACAGCATGATCAGTTTGTCTCATAAAAAATATGAGTTCTAATAGTAAACTGCCAGAGGAAATGAAATACGCTAGTAACTAATAAGTGACTGTCATATAAGCCCAAGAAAATATTAATTAGTCTTCATGCTCACTTTAGTTTCTGGGATAATTTTACTCATTTTGATCTTTCCCTGTTTTTACATTTGATTTAGTTTTTGCATATAGTTCAATTTCAGCTTATTGTTTGAGATGGTTTGTTTGCACACATATTTAATGGAATTACAACTTCAGGACCCTTCTGATTTTCATGTAGATAACATATCACTGTATTATATCATTGTATCAAGTATAACATTAACAAGGTGGATAAACTAACACAGTTCTCCATGTATGGATAGCATCTAACATAATTATTTTCTTTCTCCTGAACAAAATTTTACTAGAGAATTTATAGCTATTTAGGCTGATTGCTTGTTAAACACATGAGTTTGATTTTCAGCTTTAGTTATATTTACTCTAAAGTAATTTTTTTCTAGCTGCAGTTTCAATTGGTAGATTGTCATTTGCAATTAAATATTAATGAAGTTAACATTTGTTTTTCATTCAGCACTGTTGTTATCTTCAAGGAAATATTACTCCCTTTTCTATATCGGTGGGTTATAGGAAACAAATGATTTTAGAAGCAATCTTTTGCTCATCCAGGATTCATTTAGCAGCAGTCTCATTAAAGCAGTTTCACTCGTTGGTGAAAGAGCAAAATTGCCCCAGTACTAATAAGGATCTAAAATATTAATTTAAATTTTGAAAAAAAAAAAAAGAATTTCCTAGATGAGCTACCAAATTAAATTGACTCATTACAGACTGGACACTTTCATGCAGGGATCAAAGTGGCAATAACCAGCAGCTAGGAAAGGAAGGGAATCCAGCAGAACCCGAACACTAATGATGTAGAAAACCAAAGGGCAATGGAGTGAAAAGATCTCAAAGAACTCAAGTAGGTTTGTTTTTAATCTCATTTTAGATTTCAACAGGACTCAGTATGTGTATGAATTTCTTTCACAAATAGCCTTTTTTGAGTGAAACTGATTTCTGTGAGTAGTTGTCAAATGTGACATTTTCTGCCATTTTGCAAAAGTAGAAATTGCTCAGTAGGGATAGAAGAGTCTTTGGTAACTTAAAGCTCAGAAATTGGTGTGTTGAGAATTAGGTCTTTGATGCATGTCTTGTGAGAATAAGTTTGAGGATGTCTGAGAACTTTTCTTCCCATGAAATAGGAAGATAAAAAAGTTTCTAAACACCATTTTCTCTATCTTAAGTGACACACATATTTAAGCAGCTTTTCTCATTTATTGCTAGGAAGTAGGTCGTCTAAATTGTACAGATACTGTATCTTCCTGCAGCAGTAAACAGGCTATTTTAATCATCCCTGATTGCCTAAGTTTGCTGAAAAGAGATGATTTCTTTTCATTTACAGCACATCATTTCTGGTTTCTGTGTATTTATTACTTAAGGCACTCTTTAAAATCTAGATCTTTATTTATAAACTAGCATTTCAGGCTAACAATACCATGGACCATACTATCAAACTCCTGTGTTAGTTATTGAGTGTATGAAAATTGTGACTATGTCTGTATAACAATGTCTTTGATGATATATGCTTATTATTAAAACAATACATAAGGACAATCATTCCTACCATATTTATAACAGAGAGTAGAGAAAAAATAAATGAAAACAATAGCTGACGGGTTATTTATTATAAACTAGATTATCAAGCCATCATTAAAGAAATGTTTAAATGTAATTTGATGTAAAATGATTTGAAAATTCATATATTCTGTGATTTCAAGTAATTGATGAAATAAAATATATAGGAACAATTTGGGGGAATAAAATATCCCAAAATTGTAATATCATTCACCACTAAGTGGTGAGATTCAGAATGATTTTTATGTCTTTTTATACATTATGGAACGTCTCAAATTATTGTGAGTGTATAATTCTTTGAAAATCAATCAGAAGTCAAAAGAAGTTTAAAAACAATGAAAAAGATACAATTAATAATCAAAAAACTCAAATCAATGCCTTAATCTCCTTATCATTTTCTGATTCAGACTGACAACTTTTGGTAACATCCATGAGCTGGTGAATCTCAACTTCCATCCATTCTCTGAAGTTCAAACCACAGATCTGGTATCTCATTCTGAATGCCTAATAGGCATCTGATATGCAAAAATACAAAACTGAACTCTTCATATCTCCTCTCTAAGGCTGCTGTAGTCTTGTCCTTTTTAATTAGTGTCAACTCCATTCTTCCAGTTAGTTCCTCTAGCCAGAATATCAAGATCACTGTCTCATCTAGCCCATCAGAAAAATGTTCATGGGTCTGCTTTCAACATACAAAGAAAATATAAAACTTTGCACCATTCTCGAACCACCATGGATTATTGTCTAGCTTCCCATTGATTTTGTTCTTCTCATTCATCTAGTCGGAACAGAGTCACCAGAGCAATAGCATAAAGTATAACTCAGATCTTATCAATATGCTCAGGATGCAGAAATATCTCACCTTGTCACTGAGAGTACAAGTGCCACTCTTTACTATAACTTACAAAATGCAGCATCAGTCTGGCTTGCTAGTTATGCCTCTGACTTCTCATTTCCCACAGTTGTCAGTCTCATTCACTCCACACAAGAGTCATTGGCTTTCCTGGTATTAAAGTAAGAAGCTAAGTTTGCTCTTACAGAACCTTGTTACTGACTTGTCCCTCTGCCTTGAATTCTACCCCCAGGGTGCTGCTTTGTATGATGTATCAAACTGGTGAGACTATAGTCCCTTGTAAGCTAACCAAACACTAATCTAGGTGATATTATACCTATATTTTGTTACAGATATGATTAAAGTTAGATATGATTAAAGTCCAGAGTCAGCTGACTTTTAGTAAGAGAGATAATTCCAGAAAATCTGAGTGGGCTTGAGTCAGTAAACTGAGACACCCCAAAGGAGGAAGACATTTTCTTCTGGATAGCAGCTTCAGCTCATGCACAAAAGTTCCATTGTCCTTTTTTGCCTTCTCGATTGTTTTCAGATTTTCCTAGCCAACCCCCTTTCAACAAATATCTTAAAACATATTTCCCACTGGTTTTTTCTCTCTCTGGTTAAACACTGGCTGATTCATGTACAAATCTACATAAGTATCACTTCCTTCAAGGTTTTTTTTTTTTCTCAGAATATACCTCTTATTAAGGTCCTGGCCACTATTTGTTATATTTAAGCTTCCCCTTTCCTCCTTTATTATTTTTAATTTTTATCACCATCCACTATCCACCATAATAGATGTTTAACTTTTCTTGCGTATGATTTGTCCACTGGAATGTGCACTCTAGGAGGCAAGGATTTATGTGTCTTATATGTTTCTATAGAATATTTATTACCTACAATGGGATCTAACATATAATGGTTGCATAATAAATATTTTCTAAATAAACTATAGAAATAAATTTACACCTGGAATTATTCCTGTTTTCTTATGCATATTTATTAACTGTACTTTTAGTCAATAAACACTGTTATGTTTTTAATGTTTGTGTGATGTATGCTTAGTGATACTATCATTAGTTTGGTCCTCCTGTGTGAGATTGTATCAAGAGCCTTTGAAGTAGGTGACAGAGGCCAAGATTATGGCCTAACCTTCCTGAATCAGTGAGACCCTCAACAATTTAATGAACCTCCAAAAGGCAGTCTCTCTATTGGGAATAACTAACACAGTTACTGTGATGAGTCCATAACAAGAAATGGGACATTTTATATAGTATAAAACAGTATTAAAAAGTACTAATAGTTTGAAGATGTTTATAAATATCTTATACAGTATTACCTTCACAGCATATATCATAGTATGGAAGTTTTCTATTCAATAAATATATTGTCTTTAAAATTAACAATAACAATATGTGTGCTCTGAATAAAAATATCCTCAATAAGTACTTAAAATAATCAAGGTTCATAGTGTAAAATAGTTTTAATACAATCTATGAGATTATTCTTAGAAAAACTTCCTATTTTACAAGTCATGAAAACTGTACATTAATTGTGGTCTGTGTTTGAAGAAAATGCTTTTTTATCAGCCATAAAGTGAAGAGTTTTATTCACAGGTGCTATATTGAAATAATAGGGACAATGGAAAGTATACTGTCTTCAACTGGTATGAGCACTCTCTTTTTCTTTCTTTTTTTCTTCTTAATGTTTTATTTAGTTCTGAGAGAGAGAGAGAGACAGAGAGAGAGAGAGAGAGAGAGAGAGAGACAGCTCAAGAAGGAGAGAGTCAGAGAGAGGGAGATACAGAATCCAAAACAGACTCCAGTCTCTGAGCTAGCTGTCAGCACAGAGCCCAACGCGGGGCTCGAACCCACAAACCATGAGATCATGAGCTGAGCCAAAGTCGGATGCTTAACTGACTGAGCCACCCACACACCCCAGCACTCTCTTTTTCTTGTTATCTGATGCAACTTCTGAAACCACTGTTATTTCAAATTTGGTCTATCACCTTGTATTATTTCTACCATTTCTCTAGAAATCAGTTTCTCTCTTTGTCTTTTCCTCAGCCTTCCTTTTCTTCTCTCTCTGTCTCTCTCTGTCTCTGTCTCTGTCTCTGTCTCTGTCTCTGTCTCTCTTTATCTCTCTCTCTCTCTCTCTCTCTCTCACACACACACACACACACATATGTGTTTAATTCCAAGTCACAATTTTGTGCATATGATCATAGCAGTTGCTATAAGCCACAGGGGGGAAAAATCCCAAGTTTAGATTCAACTTAATGGCAGAACTTATAAATATATCTCCCATCTCAGTAATGGTTAAGTGTTATTTTGCAAGCACAAGTACTTTCTGTGATTACAATAACTCTAGCCTGGAAACATAAAAATCAGAAGTGCTTTAGATTTTCTAATTCCAGACAGCAATATTGGGAAATATGTTTATGAAATGAGATATTCTAAATTATGGAGAAACTTTTATATGTAATTTACATTCAGTTGGATTTTTGAAGTAGATGTAAAATTGTACTTTCCAAATATACATAGAAAACAAAGTGAAATTATTTAAGGTGACCACTAATTCAAAATACTCCCCAAATTTATTATCAGTTAAATAGTATTTGGAAACAACAAAATATAAAATAACAAAAATATACGTTATCTGGCCCAACCTTAATTTATTTGCACTGTTTTTTTTTTTTTTGTTTGGTTGGTTGGTTTTGTCTTATTATTTATTTATTTATTTTAATGGAGAAATGCTTGCCGGAACAATATTATTAAATTTTTACAAAACAACCCAAGTTTTGTTGTGAAACATTCAGTTTATTATGCTCTGAATTAGTTTAAATTAATGTATCAAGAGGAGAACTTTCGGGGCACCTGGGTGGCTCAGTCGGTTAAGCATCGGACTTCGGCTCACGTCATGATCTCACGGTTCGTGGGTTCGAGCCCCGCGTCGGGCTCTGTGCTGACAGCTAGCTCAGAGCCCTGAGCCTGTTTCAGATTCTGTGTCTCCCTCTCTCTCTGCCCCTACCCTGCTCATGCTGTCTTTCTCTCTCTCTCAGAAATTAAAAAAATTAAAAATTAAAAAAAAAAGAGGAGAACTTTTCATCTGTCTTTTAAGGACTGGAATCATCTCGTCATTAGCACATGCCCTCTCCTCAATAAATCCCCATCAGGGGTAGAGAGGGAAGAGTCTGAATAGTCAGAGTGTAAGACATTATCCGATGGCTTTTACAAATGAGTTACATTACTAGTTTTCTAATGAAAATAAGATTATGATAACATGTTAAAGGGCATCCCCAGGTCCTGCCGTTCTTCTCAATGGCAGCATCTCGTGCAAAGGCAAGACTACACATAGATTATACTGGGCAGCACTGAGGAGAAACTACAAAGGCCATTCTTAGTCTTGAAACTTAAATCTGACAAGAAAATATGAGCAGACGTAATCAATTTGCAATATATCTCTTTTCTGCTGTTATCTAATATTTTCGGTACCATTGGTAGTATGAGGGTTGAGACATAATCTAGGCATTGCTCCTCTCATGGGCATAATAGTGTTTGGTAACATCCAAACTTCAAACTTACTCATTTACAGTACTTTTAACCTTATTATATTTTTTAGCCTTGCTATATTGTATATAGTGTATTTTTTAACCTTATTATATGGGCTGGTTACTTCATCAATTTTGAGAGAGTTCTGTTATATGTTATATAGTATATAATAAATATACATTATATACTTATATTTTTAATATGGATTTAAACGTTTTAAATTATAGTACAGTTCATGTCAAAAATATCTTTTTATATTTTAATATAGCATATATATTATTTATTTTTGAGCACAATTTTGTCTCTTTAAACATATTGATATCGCAAAAGAGGCCAAGTCCCTTAGAATTACCAGTCCCTTCAAAGGCCAGGCTATAAAGATAATGATGACACAAAAATCAGAGGTGTCATAGAAAGTTTAGTGTGCTCAAATTTACTACTGGAGATTCTAGAGTAGGAATTTAACTCCTCTTTCTGAGTTATGAGCAGAGAGCTAAAAATATACCTGCTAGATAAAGAGCAAATGTTTAAAGCTGACTGTAAAGGCTTTTCACAATACTGAAGCCTACTGGTTAAAAACTCTGAGCTGCTACTTCCTGAGAATATGAAAGAGTGTTACCTGGTGTATAACATAAGGTCCATTCTCATTTATGCTCCCAGAAGGAAATTTATTCTTACATGTAAAAGAATTTTAAAATGACACCCCCATCCCCAGAGTGAGCTAGCTGTGGTGATAACACAGATCCAGAGCTCTGAGTGAGATAAAGAGATAGAGATCTACAGCATCAAGTGGCATTTATGTCAAAAAGAAAAATATAGCAAACAGGAAGCACTCTCTGAGAAACTAAGTAATAAATACGTTAGAGAAAAAAACACAAATTGAAACAAATATAAATTAACCACCACTCAAAAGGTGTTTCTCTGAGGGGAACATTTTTTTAAGGGGTAATTTTCAGAAGGATATGCAAGATAAACCAACAAAGGTGGCAAGGCATTTGTGGGTGAGAAAAAATGGAAAGAGGTTATCACCTTAAGCTTGAAGGAAATAGTGAAGGATCCCATGTTGGACATTACCAGGACCAAATGAAGACTGTGGGATGTCACAGGAAGTACCTAAGAGTGGCTGTGACTGTGAAAGAACACAGCCACTGCCAGACTAACAACTAAGCAAGGAAGATTGGGCAAATACTTAGCCATCATGATGTCTCCTTCTATCTTCTAATCTCCAACTAGAGACTCCCATAAGTCAAAGCAAACTGAAAACTAGAAACCAAGAGATGCTGAGTGATACAATCCACGGAGATTTGTCTCCTGGGGAAGAGGAAATGATACTGGGCCTAGCAGGGCAATTCTTTATTTGATGGTGGGGAGGGAACTAGGAAGTATAGTAAGTCTCTCTTTGGTTTAAAGGACAAATATGGAAGCTTGAACCTGAACTTAAACCTCAAACTAGGAAGCCAATAATTTACTTTGTTTTCATTTCATCTTCTTTAGGAGAAAAGCAGCTGCAAATTATTGTTGTACAAATCCCTCAGTCCTGTGTTTCTTCCCCTGTTTTTTTTCTAATAATTTTGTCAGTTGAAAAAAGGTTAAAGGACTCTGTCTTAGCATGTTCTTCACCCTGATGGAATTTAGTTTAAATTGTAAAACCAGATTTTCCCCATATTTTAGCTCTAAAATCGTGCTTCTTAAACAGCTTTTGAAAAGACATGCATTTTTTTTTTAGATAAACTTCAGGGAAGGGAGAAAACAGAGCCCTAACTCTGAGAACACAGAATTGAGTCTAGAATCAGCAGCAGTATAAGAGACAGGGTGGGTGAATCTCATAATCACCAAGTAAAATGACAGTCTTGTTCTGGTAGGGATATGGGTATAGAAACTCAGAAACTTGATGGGTCTTGCCCCAGCCTCATGGCTTTCCTGCATGCATCCACTTCCAGTAGTGCTCCCTCAAGGAAGACACAGCCTGTGCTCCATAGTGCATTGTAAGAACCAGTCTTAATAATGAGCTGAGTTCCCTCCCTCACTCTTTTAGAATCAGTTAATCTTACTTGTTTCTTAAAAATAATTTAAAAAGTAACACATGGCTTACTCTCCTATTCTCGTCTGTCTCAAATTGAGCAGGCTTTGTTTGCAGTACACACTTTCCTCCTTGTTGGCATGCATTCATAGCGTTTGTGCCCGATTCCCTAGAACTAGCTATACTGTGGAATGTCTGGTCACTTATTTTGTAGAGTTATGAAGATCTAAAGAGAGTCATACACATCTTCAAATGAGCAGATGTACTTTCATTCTGGCCTAATGCCTTGGTATCTTGGCTCAGTTTTGTGCTCAGTCTCCAAGACTCATGTCAGGGATAGAAACAAAGACTATAACATAATGAGAAACATTTTCCTGCTCTGACTAAGGAGAGTGGTTCCTTTCTTTATAATAGCTAAATTTTCTGCATTTAATTTCAAGTCATCATATTAATTTTTAATAGTTTAAAATATTATTGGCTGCTCTGCCTTCTACTTCAGGAGAGAAAGAGCTAGAAGTGTTGCCTTCACATACAATGAAAATGAACCAGACTAAAAATGTACCAAATTGTACCAAAGTAAATATGTATATATTATTCTGAGAGAGAGAGAAAGCACAAGTTGGGGAGGACCAGAGAGAGAGGGAGACACAGAATCTAAAGCAGGCTCCAGGCTCTGAGCTGTCAACACAGAGCCCAATGCAGAGTTCGAACCCACAAACTATGAGATCATGACCTGAGTTGAAGTTCCGCTTAACCAATTGAACCACCCAAGAACCCCTCAAATGTATTACATTTATCAAAGCACTCAGACAGCTGAGGTAACTGAGCAAGGAATGTGCTCATCTTCAGTGGAGACAATTTAATACCAGTAGGAAATGTACAACTGAAATAGCTGACTCATTGGTGATGGCCGAGTGCTGGCTGGAAAAATAGTGATTACCACTGGGAGGAAGGGAAGAATTGGGGAGGGTTCCCCAGGCGCTTGCACGCTGTTTTTCCTCAAAGAACACTAGGTATTCACAAAAAAGGTTGGAAACAGTTCTGTGAAGTGCCTATCATGGTGTAGAACTGGAAGGCAGCAGCAGAAACCATGTGCAGGTTAAGAAATGAAAGATTTCTTCTCTTGGGAAAAGGCAGTATTAAGCGGATTATAACCAGAGGTAGGAGCGGGGCAGAGGAACTGAAATGCCTATGTCTTCAAGACACAGGGATAGAGTGCCTGCTTAAAACTAAGGATTAATTAGAAGAAAAAAAGAAGAAGAAGAAAAACACACCCCTCCAATACTAACTTCTCAGGACATGTTAGTCAATTCATGCACCAAGTTAAAGCCAAACGTCTGATAGAGGGACAAGAACAAAAAGGAACAAAGAAGGCTTCTCTGAGGTAAAGCACAAAGGGAAGAGCTAAAATTCAGAATCAAACAGTTGCTGAGGTAAATGAAACATCCACTCTAAACAGAAGGTAGCACTTTAGGAATTTAGAGGTTGTGTTACAGTGAAGCAACAGTTAATCCCCTAGTTGCTAGCTGAGCTAGTTCAGCTTCTAACTGAAACCTTTCCACTAAAGTTATAGTAGAATTAAAGGGATAATATTTCTTTGCATAAACACTATCCACTTCAGCACCTAGTGTCTATTGTTTCCATAAAATGTGTGGCACTCAAAAAATAATTAGGAGACATATAAAAGAAATGAAAAGATGTTAAAAAGAGATAGAGGACCAGACTCAGATAAGATACATGTGTTGAAACGGACAAGTGACACAAAAAATAGCTACAATAAACATGTTAAGGGGTCTACTGGAGATACTGATGACATTCAAGATCAAATGAGCCAACTCAACAATAGTGGAATCTATAGAAAACAATTAAAAGAAATACTAATGAAAAACACAGAACAGAATTGAAGAATACCTCAAGGATACATCAGTGGACTTGACAAAACAGAAAAAAGAATTGTGAACCTGAAGAGAATTTGATAGAAATACCCAGATGGAAACAAAAAATAAAAAAAATAAAAACAAAACAAACAAACAAACCAAAAAACTAATGAAAAAAGAAAAACAAAAAATAAGAAAAGAATGAAAGAAAACAAGAACAAAATCAAGTTGTATAGTAAAGAATTTAAAGAAAAAGAAGAAGAAGAAGAATTTAACCTTAACCTAGGCCGAATTGCAGTCTGGTCTTCGCCTTTAGCTTCAGAGAAGTAATATCTAAGCTCTTGGAATGTTCTACCAGATAATAGTCTTTGTTTGCCTAAGGCCAATAGAACCCACGGTATTAGTGATCTGGAGGTTAGGATTGACATGAGGACAATTGATCAACAAATCATGCTTATGTGATGATTATAAGCCCCAATAACATTTTTGGACATTGATACTCAGGAAGCTTGGCTGTTTGCCAATATTCTGGTGCCATAAAAGTAACTTTTCCCAGCTCATGGGGAGAGGACAATAGAATCCCCATATATGGTACTTCCCCGACTCTCTTGTTTTCTTCTTTCCTTGGCTCATTTTAATCTGTATTCTTTCCCTGTAATACATTGTAAATGTGGGTATAATAGCTTTAAGTGAGTTCTGTAATTTGTTCCAGAAAGTTTTGAACCTGAGATTGGTTTGGGAAACCACCTAAATATAAAATTTATTTCAGAAATAAGGATAGTCTCTGTTCCTTCTAACTTTGTAGTGGTTTGCCTAAACTCCTTACAGGAACAGAACATATGAGAACAGCAAAATAATACCAGACTTTCTAGCACATGTATGACTGTAATTGTTAAATGAGAAGAGAGAAAGAATGAGCAGAAGAAATAAAGTTCTGAAATATTTTACAATTGGTGACAAAAACCAAAATATAGATCTGAGAAACTCATAGAAAAGAGCACACAAAAGGAACATATACAAATATACATATACACATACCTAGGCAGTAGTAATTTAGTCAAACTACTGAAAACAAAAAAAAAAAATTGTGAAAGCAGCCAAGAAGAAAAAAAAAACAACAAAAATATTAATTATATTTTTCCTTCAAAAATATACAAGTCAAAAGATAATGGGTTGGGAATTTAAATACTAAAAGAAAAAAATTAAAAGACAAAGCAACAACGAAAAACAAAGAAAATACGTCAATAAAATATACTTTATCCAGTGAAAATATCTTTGAAAAATAACTTATAAATAAGAATGTTCTGATAAAACAAAATCCATGGGAATTAATTACCATAAATGTTACAGAAATTCTTTGACCAGAACTGTATGATTTATCATGTGAAAATCAAATGCATACAAAGAAGTAAAGAGACCTTGAATTAGAATAATTGAATGTAAAATAGTATTTTTCTTATATTGAATTGTTTTTAAAATAATTTCTAAGCTACAAAAAATAACAATGTATTTTGATTTTATATTATAAGTGAAAGTAAAATATTAAGAACAATATCACAAAAGATGTGAGAAGGAATTGAGATGGTGTGTGTGGATGGCTCAGTCAGTTAAACATCAGACTCTTGATTCTAGCTAAGGCCATAATCTCACGATTCATGGGTTTGACCCTTACAATGGGCTCTGTGCTGAGAGCATGGAATCTGCTTGGGATTCTGTGTCTCCCTCTTTCTCTACCCTTCCCCAGCTCATGCTCTATCTCTCTCTCTCTCAAAATAAATAAATAAACATTTAAAAATATGTATATATATGGATAATTTAAACCTGAGAGAAATCACTTAAACTTTATTTATAAGTGGCACAAAAATGAATCTAAAGAAAAGATAAAAATAGATCCAGTTAGAAAATGTTTACTGAACTTTTTTAAAAAGTCATAAAAGAGGAAAAATACAGATAAAAATGGATAATAGAAAAATGTTAGATTTTACTCCAATCTTAATAATCGCATTAAATATCAATGGTCTAAAAATATTAGTTAAACACAGAGGTTATGATACTGGATTAAAAACACATGTCTCAATAATACCTCTGTGTATAAGAAATTAACTTTAAACACAAGGATATTGATAGGTTACAGGAAAAGGAAGGAGACAGATAATATGTAAATGCTAGCCAATAAAAAGAGTAGCTGAATTAATATTACCAAAAGATTTCAGAAGGAGGAATATTATTAGGGGAAGAGAGAAACACTGCATAACAGTAAAGGGAGCCACTGCTCCCAGAAGACAAGAAAATTTTAAATATGTATGCATTTAACACCAGGACTTCAAATTATATGAAGAAAAAACTGATGGTACTGAGAATAGAAACAGACAAATCCACAAAACAATTTGAAGACTTCAACAGTTTTCTCTCACTACTTGATATGTAAGTAACAGGAAAATAGCAAGGACAAAAAGGACCTAAAAATAATATTAGTCAATTACAACTAAATGACATTTGTAAAATTCTTCACTCAACAACAACACAGTATAATTTCTATCAGATGCACCGACAAGCTTGACCAAGAGACACCATATTCTGGGTAATTTTTTAAAAAGTCAATAATTTTAATATAATTTGTACTACCCTATTCAATACAATTCTATACAATCTATTCTATATATTATGGTTTTTGACTGTAGTGGAATTAAGCTAAATAATCAATGATATAAAGTTATCTCAGAGAATACAAATATTTGGAAATAAAACAAAACAGTTCTAAATAAACCAAGGGTCAAATGATAAATCAGAAGGTTATTTTATACATATTTTAACTCAATCAAAATGAAAATACAACATATCAAAATGGGTTGGTTGTAGACAAATCAGTCATAGAAATTTATGGTGTTAAATAAGTAGAAGAAAATACCCAATTAATAATTTAAGCTTATGCCTTGTAGAACTGCAAAATGATATTCATTTTTTTTAATGTTTTATTTATTTCTAGGAGAGAGAGAGAGAGACAGCGTGAGCAGGGGAGGGTCAGAGAGAGAGGGAGTCACAGACTGAAACAGGCTCCAGGCTCTGAGCTGGCAGTCAGCACAGAGCCCGACGCGGGGCTCGAACCCATGAACTGTGAGATCATGACCTAAGCGAAAGTCGGACACTTAACCAACTAAGCCACCCAGGTGCCCCAGAACTGCAAAATGATATTCAAACCAAACTTAAAGCAAACAATAGAAAGTAAGTAATAAAGATAGGGAAAAAAAATAGAGAACAAAAAATGGTAGAAAACCTTAATAAAAGCCAAATTGATAAATAAAATAGATAGCATTAACAGTCCTATATCCATTAACAAAATTGAATTCTTAAATATTCCCTTTTTTTAAGTTTATTTATTTTTTTACAGGGAGAGAGTGAGGGAGAGAATTCCAAGCAGGTTCTGCACTAATAGCACAGAGCCCCATGTGGGCTCAATCTTACAAACCATGAGATCATGACCTAAACTAAAGTCAAGATCAGATGCTTCATGGACCAAGCCATCCAGGCACCCCAACAAAACTGGATTCTTTATTACAACCTATTTAAGATAAAAATTCCAATCCCATAAGACTTTATTGAAGAAGTCTACCAAATATTTGAGGAAGAAGTAATGTTCATTAAACACAATCTCTTCCCAATACAGATAAGGGTAAACTGTCTTCCAATTCTTTTATGAGGCCAGTATTAGTCTAATACAAAAATCAGACATATATATTAGCAGAAAAGAAAAAGACTGACCAATACCCCTCATGAACGTAGACATAAAAAATCTTCAATAAAATATTAATCCAAATCCTATAATGTATGAAGAAAAGAATATATCATGTTCAGGTAGGGTTCATCCCCAAAATACAAGGCCAATTCAATATTTTAAAATTAATCAATATAATTCAACTTTTTAACAAACTAAAAAATAAGTAATATAATTATCTCGATAGATATAGCATAAGCGTTTGGCAAAATTTGACAGCTATTCGTGATTAAAAAAAAACCACAACTCTCAGCAAAGTAGGAGTACAAGAGAACTTTCTTAACCTGATTAACAACAGCTGCCTAAAAACTACTGCTAACAACATATCAACATGAAAAAAATGAGTGCTTTCCCCATATGACTAGGGACAAGGCAAAGATGTCCATTCTGGCTAATCTTTTTGCATAGTACTGGAAGTCCCACCCACTGCAGCAGGATAAAATAAAGAAGGAGTTCATATAATGAAAACGAAGAAAGAAAAGTGTCTCTGTTCATAGATGCCATAATTTAATGTAGGAAATCCTAGAAAATCTACAAAACGTTTTCTAGAATTAATAAGTGAATTTAAGGGGCACTTGGGTTGGTTAAGTTTCCTACTTCAGCTCAGGTCATGATCTTATGGTTCATGAGTTCAAGCTCTGCTGATACCTCAGAGCCTGGAGCCTGCTTCGGATTATGTGCCCCCCAACCCCTTCCCCTCACCTGCTCACACTCTGTCTCTCTCTCTCAAAAAGAAATAAACATTAAAAAAATCTAATATAAATAAATGAATGTAAGAAAATTACACTGTGCTGTCAACATACAAAATCAGTTGTATTCCCATATATTGGCAATGAATAATTAGAATTCAATTATAAAAATACCATTTATCATGGCACCAAAAATGAAGTATTTAGTTGTAAATCCAAGAGTTTATTTTCTTTTTTCCTATCTTTGAAAAACATCAAGTTCCATTTTTGATAACCTATATTTCTATAGTTTGCATGTAGAATCTTGTATAACATTAGGTATAAATGACCCTATTAAAAATACATTTAATTGTTCATATTAACAATACAAACTTACATGACACTATGTTTTCAGGGAGCAGTGGTTGATTTTATGATATAGTTTTATATGGTTACAATTGCAAGCCACTGATAAACAGAGAAGATAATTTCAAAGGAACTCAATAGACTGAAAGTCAGTTTTTCACCCTCTCTTTGCAAAATATAAGTTCATATTTATTTTGCCAAACTTGTTTCTTTCCCAGGGCAAAATAAAAACAGCATGGGAATTTTTACATGATGTTTGCAAAACACTACTATTTAAGATCTGCTGACTCTCCACAATAGCTAAAACATGGAAAGAGCCTAAGTGTCCATCAACAGATGAATGGATCAAGAAGATGTGGTTTATCTATACCATGGAATACTACATGGCAATGAGAAAGAATGAAATCTGGCCATGTGTAGCAACATGGATGGACCTTGAGGGTGTTATGCTGAGCGAAATAAGTCAGGCAGAGAAGGACAAATATCATATGTTTGCACGTATAGGAGGATTAGGAGGAACTTGACGGAGGAACAAGGGGGAGAAGAAGGGTGGAAATGGTGGGGGAAAGGGAGAGAGGCAAACCATGAGAGACTCTTGAATGCTGACAAAAACTGAGGACTGATGGATGTGGGGGGGGAGGGGGGGATGGGCATGGAGGAGGGCACTTTGGGGATGAGCACTGAGTGTTATGTAGAAACTAATTTGACAATAAACTATTTGTAAAAAAAAAAATTAAACATTTAAAAAAATAAAAAAAGCAGGAATTTAAAAAAAAATGATCTGCTGGGGTAAAAAAAAAAATGATCTGCTGGGGTAAAAAAAAAAAGTGTCTAATTTGGAAGAATTCAGTTCTTGTGAGCAACTGTTCAATTTGACCAATAGCAGCTGTCAGCCTTTTATTGTCTTTCTTTTATCACATATTTCTTCTCAGCAGTGTCAGGTTGAAGACACTGCTTTTCTCTGGCATTCAGGTTAGACTTTCATCAAGAAAACTGGAAACCTTTTCCATGAAAAGGCCATTGTCTTTAGCTAACACTGGAAATAAAGGAAAACGTTAGCAACAGGCCCAAAATGCGAATCACATTTTCTGTATCTGGTAAAGATATAAGAAGAGAGATAAAGATAGACATAAATATCAGAAAATAATTGTCCAACCAGCTTGTGTGCATATGGATGGGCATATTGTGATGACATTAAGAAAACAATCAGAAATTCAGGAAGAGAGAGTAAAATACAAATTTCCCAGATGGGAATGGGATGATAAAAGAAAGTGCATTTAGCATAAAATGCTACCTGTAGACTTGACTTCAGAATTCTTGAGTTCACAGGAAATAGATCCAGATGATAAAATTTGCTTCAATAATGAAAGAAAAGGAACAGATATGACAGAAAGAGCAATAGAGACAGGATTGTATAAAAATAAATATAAGGAAAAAATTATTTTCCCTTTTCTTCTATTCTTCAAAATGGGGCAGAGACCCATGTGTTTAATCTGGGGTGGGGCAATGATTGGTTAATACAACCCTTGACTTGTTTTCCTCCTTCTTTACCCCCTCCCAATTTAGAGGTGGATGAGATGGACATTCTGCGGCATCTGAAGATTACAGAATCTAGGAAATCCTTTTTAAGAAAAAGAACACATATCTAGGATTAGATATCTAAAATTAGATATAATAGTATTTTATAGAATTAAAGAAAGTGTAATTATTGCAAAATTGTAAAAACTAATAAACACCAGAATAAAAAAATCCAATAAAGCAACATAATTTTATTAACTAAATACCTGACATGCCTTTATACTATAGCCCTATGCATATATACAGTTTGGGCCAAAAAATCCCTAAATGTATCACATGATAATGATTTTATGAAAAGAGAATATAAACTTGATCAGTCTCTCCTTCTGGTACTGTGGGTCATAATTTTTTAAATCTTTAACAGTTCAGAATGTTTTTCAGTACTGATGACAGAAAATTTAAGGCTGTTGTCAAATTTGGAAAAAATCTATAAAACTCTCTAAAATGTATTCTTAATAGAAGCTATTTTAGACATCCTGATGATTTTTTAGCACTGCTTTCTATTTGTCCCCTCAAACAAACAAAAAAAATCTCATAATAATATTTCATATAATTCCTGCGTCAATCCAGGTGCTTGGAGAAGCAGATGCCAAGACAGGATAAATGTGTAAGAAATTTATTATGAAAATGTCTGTATGAAAACATGGGGAGGCACTCAGTATTCAACAATGATGCAAATCTCATCACAAATGATGGAGAGAAACCAGAAGAAAGGAAAGTGGGATAGAAGAATTTTAGACCGCATTTTATTTCCACGGAAAGTTTCCCTAGGCTGTAAAGCAGGCAACAGCCTAAATTGTTGGTCAGAGGAGTTCTGCACGCCTTCCAGGACTTGCCTTAAAATCCCTGCCGCACTGTCACTGGCAGGGAGCAGTCTAGAAGTGAAGCCTCTCTTCTACTGTTGCAATGGATTTCAAGGTGCAACAACTGAGCCCTTCAGTCCGCTATGCTCCCTGTGGCTGGAGATCTGCCAGGCACATTCTTTTTATTTTTTAAATGTTTTTTAATGTTTTATTTATTTCTGAGAGAGAGAGAGAGAGAGAAAGCGAGAGCGTGAGCAGGGGAGGGCCAGAGAGACAGGGAGATACAGAATCTGGAACAGGCTCGGAGCCCAATGCAGGGCTTGGCCTCACGAACCAGGAGATCATGACCTGAGCCGAAGCCATACGCTAAACTGACTAAGCCACCCAGGTCCCGCCACAGGCACATTCTTTAGGCCGCCAAGATTTCTAAAAAAAAAAAAAAAAAAAAAAAAAAAAAAAAAAAAAAAAACAGATGCATGGTTTGTTTTTAATTATTCTTTGTGTTTTTCTCAATCTCTCTCTTTCTCTCTCTCTTCCTAAATTGAAAGCACTTCTATTGTTATTATACAATAATAGGAATCAAATCATGGGCCATTGATAGACTCAGAAGTAGTTTCTACCCTAGGTCGAGTAGCAACTTAACTATGTGTGTAAATTAAAAACAAACAAACAAGCAAACAATCCAAAACTTTACATGTGTAAAAAAAAAAAAAAGACTGAGAAACACATGTATTCATAAATCTATGCTCCTCACTCAATCAAATTAAATGTAAACTCAACAATCTACTGACAGCTTTCCCTAAATTCTTGAGGCCTGTTTTAACGTCACCCAACAGGAATGAAATTATGATGCAAGAAAATTCAGAATGGAAATTTTATAAAAACAAGTGACTACATGAATATGTTGTTAGGGCTGTTCACAGGGTCTTAGAAAGGAACCTTGAAAATTAGGAGGCTTGAAGAACAAACTTCATTAGATGAGCATCGTTAATTTATCCCTTGAGCATGTGAAGTGTCTAGCTGAAGTCTCTTTTTTAAAAAGTTGTTTTAATTGAATTTCTTTTTTTAAGTAGCCTTCATGCCCAGTGCAGAGCCCAACATGGGGCTTGAATTCACAACACTGAAATCAATACTTGAGCTGAGATCAAGAGTTGAATGAGCCACACAGGTACCCCTAACTAAAGCCTCTTTTAAATTTATTACATAGAATAAATTATTTATTACATAGAATATTTGTTCTTGTCTTTTACTACATTCTACATAGACTAAAAATGGAAGAAATAGGAATGTTAAGATAAAGATTGAATAACTAGAAAGTAAATATTAAAACAAAAGGAATGTAATTTTAATCAATAATTACTTTATAATTCTAGAAATATTTAAAAATAATCATACAAGAGCAAAAATCATGAAATAACAGACAACATATTTGTGAAATAAATTGAACAATATTTGATAAATTAGTAGGATTGTGTTGGAGTGGAATTTAACAATAATGGAAACCAAACTCGCTTCATACAGCAATGTCAACTATTAGTTCTCTTTCAAATTGACACATATTCTTCTTGAGCTCAGAACAACTTTCTGAACATAAGGATTATCAGTTGTTACAGTAGTTTGCTTTAAGAGAATGTGGAACAAACCCTTGATATTAACCTTTAAGGTGATATAAAACCAACTTCCTATGAAAGTTTAAATAAGTTCTGTCTGAGAGAGAAGTAAGGTGATTGACCCTGCAAGGCCTCCTCTAACCCCAGGAATTTATGTGATAAAGGAGGAAAACATCAGAGAATTGTGACTGCAAAATCAGGAGCTTCACTTCTCTATGATGTTATCATAGATCAAGTTGAAATTCAGAAACGAAATGTAGAATGTTAAAAGTGACATCTAAAAAGAGACATCTTTTTAAAAGACATACAACATGTATAAAGCTGACATAGGTGTCTCCATGCATTTTTGCTGTCACTAGAAAATATGACATATCTGTCTGTGGTGGCTGCTTGGGATTGTCACCCTAATATATGCTAATCATTTTGTTGGTTATTATTTATAAATAATAATAATTCATTTTGAGATAGCTTCTGTTCTGAAATACCATAAAACACACTAGCTAAAGCAAATTAAATTTAACAACCTGTGTGGTTATTTGTTTATATAATCTAAAGCTTCTATTTCTATGAAGTAGTCTAATTCCACAAAATCTGAATAAGATCAAAGACCGAACGAGCTGAAGGAGACTGAAAGACCCATGCTATACTCAGTGTTTTTACTTTTTTCTTTATTTTATTGCCAGGGTAATATTTAAAACAATCTTTAATGTACTCAAAGCCACAGTGAAAGACAATTTGCCTAGGGACAAGGGATAAATAGAAGAGAGTGCTACATTACTTCATCAAGCTCAGCAAATGCCATTTTGATGGATTAACAGACTCATTGAGTACATTAAATCATCAAAACACTAAAGTATTAAAACATAGGATTGTCAACATGTATAGATATTTGATAATCACAGAACACTAACCAAGCATTTTGAGTTCTACTCTGGTTAAGTTTAATTTATTTGGACATGCAATTATTTTAGGCTCTTCCAGAATTAACTAAATGTCTTGGTCTAATTATAATGCGAAAGGTTAAGAAAATTTACAGTGGGTTTTTCAATATAAAAGTAATGGTGATGGTAGATAAATTAATTGAGGGATATATAGAGATGCAGAGATGTATAGATAGCTCACATGCTGATATAGATGTAGGTATATACATACTTACACACATACATAGAAGTTGTAAGTAGTTTCTGAATTAACTTAAATAGTTAATGCCAATCCATTTTAATTTTATCTCTTCCATTCATATAGTTCAATTACACAAAGCAGTTATTCATGGTGGATACTTACAAATGGAAACAAACCCTATTCTCTTTTTCTAGGATAGAATCTCTTCAAATTTTATGCTGGCTTCATCAGAATAAATGTAGCTGGTGAGAAGTAAATAAATGACTCCTGCTGGCCTCAGAATCTATGAATCTACTCTTTATAGGCATTGTTTTCTCTTTCTCTTTTGATTATTACATGAGATGTGCAATAGGACCTTAAGTTGGGTCTCAAAACAGCACCTAAAAAAACATGGCAGCTGTGTACACTGCATTTCCGTCAGCATTCTTAAGAGTGTCTCTCTCAGCTCCTACCCATTATACAAATACACATTCAAATGCACACACACACACACACACACACACACACACACAAACACACCATCTCCATCCCCTCAAGCATTATTCCACTAAGTCATTTTATGAGATGCAGGGGATTGCTTTGTTTGTTTGTTTGTTTTGTTTGTTTTTTATTGTAGTTTATTGTCAAGTTGGTTTCCATATAACACCCAGTGCTCATCACAAGTGCCCTCTTCTCTGCCCATCGCCCATTTTCTCCTCTCCTCCATCCCCCATCAACTCTCAGTTTGTTCTTCGTTTTTAAAAGTCTCTTATGGTTTGCCTCCCTCCTTCTCCTTAACTATTTTTTCCCCTTCTCTTCCCCTATGGTCCTCTGTTAAGTTTCTCCTGTGAACAGACATTTCTCCAAGGAGGACATCCAGATGGCCATCAGATGGCCATTATTTCACCGGCATGAAATAATGCTCAACATCACTCATAATCAGGGAAATACAAATCAAAACCACACTGAGATATCATCTCATGCCGGTCAGAGTGGCTAAAATGAACAAATCAGGAGATTTGTTCTGGCGAGATGCTGGCGAGGATGTGGAGAAAGGGGCACCCTCCTACACTGTTGGTGGGAATGTAAAGTGGTGCAGCCCCTCTGGAAAACAGTGTGGAGGTTCCTCAGGAAACTAACAATAGAACTCCCCTATGACCCAGCAATAGCACTGCTAGGGATTTACCCAAGAGATATAAGGGTGCTAATGCATAAGGGCACATGTACCCCAATGTTCATAGCAGCACTTTCAACAATAGCCAAAGCAAGGAAACAGACTAAATGTCCATCAACTGACAAATGGATCAAGGAGATGTGGTTTATACATATAATGAGAGAGGGGATTGCTTCATTTTGATCATCTAAACTATCTTAACTTACCTGGGAAAGAAAATAAGCAATGCCAGAAAATACAGTACTTAAAATATGGAAAGATCATTCTGTCTAGTACAAGCTCATAACATTTTTTTTTGGTAATTTTACAACACTGTATATTTACTTTCTGAACAGTGAACACTAGTATGCATATGCCTTCTATTTCAATGTAAGTGGAGAAAAGATGAAACAATATTCCACAAAGAAAATTTCCAGAACACAGGCTAAAACTACCTTTACCTTCAAGACCTGAACCATGGATATATAACCACAAGACACTTTTAACATACATCTTCTACAATAGTTAATCAGTTGTATCACTCTGGCAAAGAAGAGCTTGGGCAGATAATGTATTGAGCAAAGCCGGGAACATCCTGCTAAAACTGAAAGAAATGTCCACTAAAAAAAATAAATTGCTGTGAATGACTTCAAGTCAAACATACAAATGTTTCAATATTCAAGACTATTTAGAAAGTCTTTTAAGTATAAAAACTCTGAAATGCATATTTTGTTTTCATTGAAATATAGAAATGGAAGGAAGGAAGGAAGGAAGGAAAGAAGGAAGGAAGGAAGGAAGGAAGGAAGGAAGGAAGAGAGAGAGAGAGAAGAAGAAAGGTGAAGGGAGAAAGGGAGAGAGGGAGGAAGAGAGGGAGGGAGAGAAGAAGGAAGCAAAACAAGAAAGGAGCTTACTGGTATCTTAATATCTAAAGCAAAACATTTCATATGCCCAGTCTTTAAGTTTAAGGTAAATGCAGGGGCTCCTGTGTGGGCAACTTCAGCTCTGGTCGTGATCCTACAGTCTGTGAATTCGAACCCTCCATCAAGGGGGGTTAGCACAGAGCCTGGTCCTTGCTTTGGATTCTGGGTCTCTTTCTCTGGCCCTCCCCTGCTCACACTTTGTCTCCTTCTCTTTCTCAAAAGTAAATAAACATTTAAAATATTATAAAAGATAAATGTTTATTTACATTAGATGGCAGATGGTAGCTGTTCTTTCTTAATACCTACTTAATTTCTTTTCAATACTCACTAAAATAATTAAGGCATAGCTATAGGGTAATAAATGGCTATGGTGACATATTATTGGTAGAATAACTGCATTTTCATGGAAGTGAAAGAGGTATACACAAGCCTACATGTGTGTATGAAGAATCTACAAAATTTAATAATAGTGTAAGTATAAATTAAATTATCATTTTATGCATAGATTTATATCTAGAAATAAATCTAATTGTGCATGGCCTTTAGAAAGGTAACTAGGACATAGCTAGCATTCAATACATGTTAGCTATGAATGATGTTATTGCTATTTCAGGTTTGAAATCTTGATTTTTCTCATTTTCAGTCTATTTTGAAAGAAAATTACTTTGTGGTATAAATCATTCTATGTATCTAAACCTATTACAATTTATTCATTTAAGCCAAAATATATAATTTACATGTCCTTTGTTTATTTGTTCATTCTTCCCTTTGCTGTTTTCATCTTTTATTCAAATTGTTACTGATTGCTTATTTTGTGAAAGGCACTTTTTCTTAAGTTATGAGGATACAAAAATAAATATAAGTTTTCAGCTTTACATCAAGTAATTTAGAGTTAGAATGTGGAAATAATAGAAAGAGCAGCACAATGATATTGTTTTAGAATATGAGACAATTTATTAGCAATGCTTTATGTGATCATATTTTCCTCATAACAATAAATAACACATTCCTTCTTATAATAGGAAATGCTTCTTCAAATTCATCCTTCTCTGTTCTGCAAGCATACATGCATTTAACTGAAATAGATATGAAAAAAAGAAAAAAATTCTCAGTGGATAGCATTATATATTAGGTACTCTACATGACCATGTTAATAGTTTCTGTTTGGATAAATAATTACTGGGTTTTTGTTTCTCTTCCTTCTAGTGCTTTATCAAACTAATTTCAAAGCCAGCATCCTTTCAAATTAACTACACACAGTTAGATCAGCTTGACAACGTGTGGAAGCAAAATAGAAATAAGACTATAGTTGGAAACAATTATTCATTGAATGATGAACTTTCTATTATTACCCGGACAGCTTCTAATAATAGCTTGCTCTCAATTATTTGGTTATTCTCATTACTCAAATCCACATCATGTACTAGAAGAGTCTCTTAATTATGAAATACATGTATGACAGTGGTCTTTGTTTAATAACTGATAATTGAACTTCATGTATTAATCACTTCATATACAATTATACCACAGGATCAATAGAATTTAATGAAATCTATCCAGTCAGTAAAATAGCTATAAATTATTTATGTCTGAAAATGAACTGTAGTAAGTTAATCAAGTCATTAGGATCATTTTCTAAAATAAATTATGAGACAAAGACAACATATTTTTTTAAAAAATGAGTGATCTCTACAAAAAGATCTAGCATTAATATGTAATAAGGGCATTAGATCAAAAGGACATTTTCCAATGTATATTTTAAATGCTTTTGTAACTCTATCATACAAATATGTATTATTTTCTTACATATTTTATTAAAAGTATTGAATATTTTTATTCCAGGTCAATAATTCTTCAGAGTGAGCTTGTAGAAGATAATCCATTTTATTTTTCACTTTATATCCTATATGCCTATTCAAAAGCATTAAGAAAATATTCAAGTTTGGTGAAATAATGATTTTTAGTTGGTGATTAAGTTAATTCATAATAAGATTGTCTTGTATTACTCAATTTTATATTTTCAATTTTTTCATCTTTATCTGCTGTAAATCCTCCAAATCTGTTTTTAGATCTATTTTCATTAGCTACATTTTAACTAATTATCTTTCAGTGGAGTACTATGTAATTCTTCTAATTAGCTTGTCATTAAGTTTATTTTTATTGTTTAGAGGATATTTTTAAATACATTTTCTTAAATAGCCTTCAATTTACAGAAAAGTTGCAGTAGCAGCACAGTTTCTATCTATTTCCCTATCATTAATATTTTAAATTAGTGAGGTACATTTTTCACCAATGAATCAATTTTGATGAATTATTATTAACAGAAGACCATTGTTTTAGTCCTCTCTCCTTAGGTTTTATGTTACTCTAGTTTTCAGGGTGAGGACCCATCGGGGATACGATAGCGACGTAGTTAACTGTCATGTCTCCTAAAGCTGATTTGGTGTGGCAGTTTGTCCACGGAAGTTTTAATTTCAGTAAGTTTACCTTTCATTTATTATCGTATCAAATATTTCTCAAATATGTCTGTTCTATGTGTGCTTTATCAACACATGACCCATACGCTCCAATCCAGACCCCAAATCCAAAGACTTCAATAACTTCATAAGGTATGAAATATAGAGACTGATTAATTATGGTATAGTTTTAGCAGTAATGAACCATGCTAATTTACAACATACTGCCATTTAATCAATTACATTTTAAATTATAAAAATTAATTACATCACAATATATTCATATAAATATGGGAATTTCATAAATGGTTCTATGAAATATTCAGATTTGGAATTTGAGTATCTAAGCATACATTATTAGTTTATGAGTTTGCTAATGTATATTCAAGAAAACATGGTATTTCAAAATAGTTTAAACACTCATTGTATGTTGATATTTTTTGGAACATCAGTTATTTTAAGTAAAGTCATTTTCAAAGATTTAATTCCATTATTTTTAAGAAACAATTTTGCATCAATAATTTTTTTAGTTATTTTTACAGAAAATACCAAATGATATTGTTAAATCAGCTTTTCTTCTTTACTGCAACGACAAAGATATTTTCTAAGCTCTGAAACATTTGTATTATTGCTTTTTATTATAATGAATTTCACTTCATACCTAATCTAAACTTCTTCATTACAAAATAAGTTTGAAAATATTTTTAGATCCAGTTTATTTCCCTTAAAAATAAAAGCACTATCATCAATGTTAGAAAAACTAAAATTTGTGATTACAGATAACTGTGAACAAGTTAATATGAATCTAATCAAGATCATAATTATAATTTCAGAAGTAACTGTAAAACTATATGAAAAAGTAGTACTATTTTACCTCATTCCTGATTTTATATTATATAAAATTAAAGTAAATCTATTACTTCTTCCTGAAAAGATTACCAAAACCATCCACAAGATTAGATTAATCTGGATCTTTAGACTGACTGAAAGAGGGGGAATGTTCCCACAAAAGAAGGAAATAATTTTGAATTAACTGAAATTATTGAAAAAGCAACTAAAGTGTTTTGAAGACAAAACTAACAGGTAAGCCTTTTTTTTTTTTTTTTTGCCTCTTTTCATGTCATGTCATTATTTTTTTGAAACTTTACCCAAAGGAAATTATTTTTGTTTCTCAAAATTTCTATTGGACATGTTTTAATTTTTGCTCTTGAGTTTCAAATTTTATATAGTTAAACTATTTTATTCAGATTTCATTTATTTTAGTCTCATTTTTCAGATTAAACTTTTTATTTACATCATTTTTGCATAAGATTTTAATACCATTTTTATTTATGACTACTCATTAAATATTCTTTGTATGCTCTCAAATGTGTTTGTAGAAGTAAATCTGATTATACATTTACATAAATGAAATAATCTATCTCTTCATGAATTTAAAATCAGATTGATTGCCATTTAAAATGAAGTTCACGTTTTGTTACTAATTTTTTGGCTGGCACAATGCATAAACGTGTTAAATATTAGAAGTGTATACATTTCTTCTTTAACTGATCATCTATTTTAGTAATCAGAGTCTTCTCAACATTATCAAAGAATCTCAGAACATGACATTTTATTAATAGTGATACACTGTGAAGTGAAGTGCTTTTCAGCATGTGATGGCCATATCAGCCAAGAACCGCAGAGGGGCTTCATCACCCACAGGTAATAGATCTCCTATGGCAATAAGCAACCTGAATCTCTCTCTTTTAAAATTCCAACAAAATATATGAAGCCAACATTCTAAAACACTTTGCAATCCAGATCTTTTTCTGCCATATAATTATTAGTTTTTAAAAACAATTTTCAAAAATTGTTTATTTTTGAATAAACACTTAAGATATTTATTGGGGCGCCTGGGTGGCTCAGTCCATTAAGCATCCGACTTCAGCTCAGGTCATGATCTCATGGTTCGTGAGTTCCAGCCCCGCATCTGACTCTGTGCTGACGGCTAGTTCAGAGCCTGGAGCCTGCTTCAGATTCTGTAACTCTCTCTCTCTCTCTGACCCTCCCCTGCTCACGCTGTCTCTCTCTCTCAGAAATAAATAAAAACACTAAAAAAATGTTTAAGATATTTATGAAAACAACTCTCCCAGTAGTTCACTGCAGAAATAAATCAGGCTATGAAAAACAGAATTTTTAAACTATTTTTTTCGATAAAAAGAGTCTGTGTAGGCTTCACCAGGATTATGCGCTCAAGAGTTGGACTTTCTAAATTCAAATTCCGATCTAACACATATTAGCTGAATGAATTTGGATAAATGGCACAACTTGTGTCTCAGTTATTACAATTGGAATATTGACATATCGATAATAGGTATCCCACCAGATTCTGGTGAACATTGAAGTAAATAATGACGGTAAGGAGATGTGACTGGTGTTTGAGGTATGAAATATACTCAATAAATGTTAGTAATTACATTATGTTATTGTGATGAGTCACAAGTACGTAAAACCACCACTGATTATTTAGTTATGGTGCGTTACCAAATATGTGTCTTTCTCCCATTCTAAAATAAACCTCAAAACTAAACACAGTTTCTTTGTCTCCCTCCCTCAAACAAGCTTTTTTTCTGTCTTGCCAGCATTATGTCAGTACATTTCAAACATCAGAGTCATATTTGTGTCTTCCTTTTTCCTTTACCACAAAGTCATATGAATTCTCTGATAAGCCCAGTGATCTTAAATAGTTCATGACACATTCAGATGATTAGGGAATGTTTACTGACCATACTGAGAAAAAATAAAGTTATCCTTTCCTCATTGTATCATAATGGCTGATTCCTTATATAATCCTAAAAGGTAACACATTTAACAATATTAAGAATTTAACATTTAAAATAAATTGGTGACACAAAGAGCAAGTTGCCCCCATTTCCAAACAGAATGTAAAATACAAAGGCATTTTCCAGACATTCTGCTTTGGTAAGAGTTAAAACAAGAAGGGAGGAAAACAAAAGTGGTAACTTGTCTGCCCATCATTCCCTCTGGAATTGCCTGGTTTACCATATGGATGACAAAGGAGTGGTCATCACACAGTACGTTGTAGCGATTACTTATGGACTATATGGACTATGTGGACTATAATGCCTAATACATGGACCAAGTCATGAGAATTCTGTAAAGAAGCTTTCTGGGTGACGGGCAGTCAGGCAGAGATGTAAGCATTCACAGAAAATGAGTGTCACAAGGGAAGACCTGTCAGAATAGACAAGACATTTTTTTCTTCACCACTTACCCATGAAAAGTGGGCTTACCACTTTCTATCCAAAAGGTATACATCATGGATAATTATGTAATTAGCAAGTAAATGTAAGTGAACTTAAGGAAAATAGGGTTATTGAGATTGGAAATAGGTATCTATTATTCTATAGAGGCAGTGCTTGATATGTATTTAGTTATAATGAGCTTTATTACCACAAAAATTATACTATTGATCGGCATAAGACCATAAGTGGTTCCAGGGGGATCAAAAACCATTGGAGGGTAGGAGAGACATTCTTCATCTCTAAGAATGTTTTTTTCTGGGAGCAAGGAGTGGCTAAAAAAGAGATTACAACCAAAGAACTTTGTTGGGGTGCCTGCCTGGCTCAGTTAGTAGGGCATGCAACTCTTGATTTGGGGTCATAATTTCAAGCCCTCTTTGTGACATGGAGTTTACTTAAAATACAGTTAATCTCCCCCAAATTAAAAAAAAAAGCCTTTATTACAAGAAACTGAAGATTGAATACTACACACATAAACAGTAAGATTTTTTTAAAGCTGATCCAGTTCTTTCACATATTTTAACAAAATCATACAATTTAACTAATCAAGTTAGTAGGTCTATAAATATCCTAGACTGAATATATTTGCAATTCCATGGTTACAGATATTTTTATTGAACTCACTGAGGAATTTAAAGAAGAATTAAGAAAAATATGATTTTTGAATTTTAAATACATTATAATAAAAACATTAAGGAGGAACTTTTAATGTGCTGTACAATGTCTCATAGGTGACCTCGGGAAAAGAACTTTATGGGAGTAGAAACCTATGCTCAAAGATGGCACTTTGTAGAAGTTTCCGATATATTACAAAAGCAATGTAAAACTTTTAGTTGATTCTGAATTATATGATGTGTAATACAAGGCACTGTGGTATATACAGCAATTTAAGGAAGAAAAATTATGTCATATGTTTCCAAATTGCAAGAAATTAGACATGAGTATAAAATATAACTTGGTGACAAAAATGAAATGTTGTTTCAAAATGCTTATCAAGTACCATGTTTGATTTTAAAGGATTTGTTACTTTAACTGAAATAGGCAAGGAAATAGACTGACCACAGTCCTGACCACTTTTTAACTTTATTTCCAAAAAGGAGTGCATCCTTTAAAGGAAGCAAAGACCCAAACTAATATATTTTTCTTCAGATGCTTCAAATTTGCACCTCTTCACAACTTCAGTAAATGCAAATTTTAAAATGAGTCCACACATTTAGATTCCTTCTAAAATGCACTGTGTAGGAGTTGATGTGCCCTAGTAAAGTAATCATCAATTTTATTCCTTTTTCTGCCTATGCACTATAGGCAATGTAGAGAAAATATAAAAATGGAGATGCATTTGTCATTGTTTAAAGCTGAAATCACCATTTTAGATTCTTACTCCAACTAAAAACTTAGCACTTTTCCAAAGTAGAAAAGTTCAAAACATTCCTACAGAAGCTGGAAATTATTTAATTAAGGTCAAGCCAGAGTGAACAGACACAACAGTAACTTTAATAAATAATTTAACTTGGCTCAGACATAGATTACCCTCCATACAACTGAGTAAAGGCAAAGTATATTCTCACAGCAGTTATATTTTTTACATATGTAATAGTGACAAAACTAAATTGTGACACAGATGCCAGTAAAACAGTAGATTCCTGAGAAAGTTTAACAAGAGAGTTGTAATTGATATATCATGCATTTTGCCATTTCATGTCAGTTTTTAGAACTCTCTTGTCTGAAACAGTTATTAAGGAGTAAAAATATTTTAATTTAATATCAATATAAGTCTGGTGCTTCTAGCATACTTTGTAAATGATAATGATTGGAAGAATAATTAATAAGGCTTAACGGGGCACCTCGGTGGCTCAGTCAGTTAAGCATCCGACTTCAGCTCAGGTCATGATCTCATGGTTCGTGACTTCGAAGCCCCATGTCAGGCTCTGTGCTGACAGCTCAGAGCCTGCAGCCTGCTTCGGATTCTGTGTGTGTGTCTCTCTCTCTGCCCCTCCCCTACTCCAGCTCTGTCTCTCTCTGGTTCTCAAAAATAAATAAACATTAATTTTTTTAATTAATAAGGCTTACTTTCTATGAAAAGTACAATTTAATAATGAGAAGTTTGTTGACCATATGAGTATGTAATTTCCTAGTAGGAGGAAAAAGAAAGATAATTTAGTGACAATAATATATCATGAAATGGATACACCATCTTTTAGGGCTTTTTGTGGTTTTATTTTTTTAATGTTCATTTTTGAGAGAGAGAGATTGGCAGAGAGACAGAGAGACAGAGCTCAAGCAGGGGAGGGTCAGAGAAAGAGGTAGACACAGAAACCGAAGCTGGCTCCAGGCTCTGAGCTGTCAGCAGAAAGCCCGATGCAGGACTCTAACTCATGAACCGTGAGATCATGACCTGAGCTGAAGTCAGACGCTAAACCGACTGAGCCACCCAGTCACCCATGTTATTGTTTTCTTGATGACGAGATTTTTTTTTTTTTGCATCAGAACATACACAATATGACCTAAAATAGTAGTTGGTATGCAAACTATTATAAGAAACGATTAACTATTTTTTTAAGGTTATTTGAAAGAGAGAACACATACATGCAAGTGGGGGAGAAGGAGAGAGAGAGAGAGAGAGAGAGAGAACCCCAAGCAGGATCCTTGCTCTCAGCGTGTCATGAACCCTGAGATGACCTGAGCTGAAACCAAGAGTGGGACACTTAGCCAAGTGAGGGATCCAGGCACCCCATTAACTATTCTCAATACAGCTTTGATTAAAAGTAAATTCAGAAGAGGAGCTATAAGCTTCAGTAGCAAAAAACTTTAGAGTATAAAAGTGCATTTGAGAATGTAATACCGTAAATTAAAATCAAACTTATTTAGACATACAAAAAAGATTAGCAAATATTTCTATATTAATCATCATACGTGAATCTAAATTTTCAGTTTCTTATCATCATAAAGTAAAATTTCTGTTTTTCTGTTTGCTGAGTCTATTCCTATAATATTGAAAGATCAATTTCAGTAATTCCAAAGTCTGTAAATGAGATAATAAACGTGGTTCTAATAAGAGTGTTTTATTAAACATGTGGTATGAACACGCTGTAATTTAACTATGTTTGCAAGCGATGGCTAAATTAATCACTGACCTCACTGCAATTAACTGGTGTGCGTTCAACAGCATTCATAGATTAGAGCACCTTGTATGTGCCTAGCACTCTGTAAGCTCTGGTGAGAAAATAGATACAAATATGTAAGCACAGAGCTGACATTCTAGTAAGACAAAATCTGAATAAATGAATAACATACTAATGGTGAAATGTTATAAAGAAAAATAAAGCAAGGTAATTGGGAGAAAGAAAGAGAAAGAGAGAGTGAGAGGGTCTTATTGTATATGGGATAGTCAAAGAAGGCTTCTCAGAAGAGACAACAAAATGTTGGTAAACCTCCACTTCACTTTTTTAAAGTTCACCCATATGAATCAGTCAGTTAATTTATCGAACTCAGGCTTCTGTCCTTATATCTGGAAGTATATATTCAAATGCCTACTGGATATTTTATACGCTTGGCATTTAGTGACTCCACTTGTCTACTTTTTCCCTAGTATTTCATATCTCTGAAACTGGTGGTATCGTTCACCTAGTTGGTCAGACCCCAAACTTGGAAACCTTGTTGACTCTTACCTTTCTCGCCTACTCAACATCTAATCCATTAGCATATAATCATTTCTGTCTCAATTCTGACTATTTTTCGCCATACCTACTGCATACTTCTATGAGACCTGGCCTGTATCGGGTTCCTTCGAGACTTCAGCAAAAGCTTCTCTACTGACGTCCTTGCTCTGATCTTCCTTACCCTCCTAGGCCCCTCACCTACCAATCTGTTTTTCAAATTTGAATATTTCATCCCATCCTGAAAAAAAGTATTTTCATGGCTTCTGTTCTCATTGGGAATATAATGGGAATTACCCGTCATGACCTCCCAGGCCCCATATGACCCTGCCTAAGCTTGCTCACTTGTCTGGCCTCAAACCCTACTACTGTCACTTTTTGTCTCAGCAACACCAGCCTCCTTTCCGTTGCGGTAATGTGGCCAGCACACCCATGTCTTGGGCAGGAGCACCCCTCCAACAGATGTTACAGCACTTACAACTTCACTACATCCAGGCCTCTGCTCAAGTGTTATCCCTGGACGGCGGCCTCTCCTGATGGTCTCCCTAGAACACTCACGTGCCCCTTTAGGCAGATGAATTTTCCCCCTGGGATTTCATCATTGTCTGCCGCATTGCTTTATGTGTCTATTTGTTCATTGTCACACCTGTCTCTGCTGCCCCTTCCCCTCCTAGCGACCCCCAGCTAAAATATAAGCTCCAGGAGGAAAGGGAAGTTATTTTGTCCCCTGCTGACTACTAAAATATGATATAAATAAAAAGTAGAAGAAAATAGTAAGCCTAATAAAATATAAGACATTCCAATTTGGAGTAAACTCATGCCTAAAACTGTCCAGAGGAAACTCATGAATCATTTTGTTTGTGTCCTTTAAAGGAAGTTGTATTTACTTTCAGAGATATTACACAGTGAGAGCACTACTTTTCCTCCACACTGAAGAAGTCTATTTTTAACAGGTAAAACAGGAAATATTTTGCCTTCAAAAGAGTAAAAGAGGGGCACTGGGTGGCTCAGTAGGTTAAGCATCCGACTTCGGCTCAGGTTATGATCTCACAGTCCGTGGGTTCGAGCCCCGTGTTGGACTCTGTGCTGACAGCTCGGAGCCTGGAGCCTGCTTCAGGTCCTGTGTCTCCATCTCTCTCTGCCCCTCCCCTGCTAGCTCCCTGTCTCTGTCTCTCAAAATAAAATAAAGGCATAAAATTTTTTTTAAAAAAAAGAGTTAAAGATTAGATGTTGGTGTCTTTTGATAGTAGTGGGATGTTATAAATTATAGGTTATATCTGTAATTCCTTGCAGTCAAAGGTGCTGAATGGAATAAGTAAGGCCAATATGCTGTTTAAAGATCATGAATAATGGAAGATAATTGCTCTTTGGTTACTAATTTTATGTAACATAAAAACAGAAAAGTATTTTTTCAAGCATAAAAGAAACATGTAACCATTTTGGAAATTATAGAAAATAACAGCGTAGACACATAGAAAGGAATAGTATGCAATAGTGTACAAAGAATAGTATTATATATGATAATGAATATAACTTCCTTACTCACAGATGATCATTGATAGTAACTGGGTAAACATAATATTTAATAGTTTCATATCCATCTTATAAATGTATACAATTTCTTTAAATATATGCCCATGAGTTTATATTACAATTGTTTTAAGTTTTCCATAATGTGAATAAAGGTTATTTTAATAACAGTAAATAGTTGTGTTAAAATGAAAATAGTTGTGTTATTATCAATTATTTTCCATCTCAGATGAATGTGCATAATTATTAAATAAAAAACATATCACAGTAGAAAATAAAGCTGAGTAAATAGCCAACTTCAAAAGTTAATATTTTTAAGTCATTATTTTGATGTAAAACAGAAATATATCACCCTACAGACTTTATTAAATGATTTCTTTTCAAGTGATAAGAAACAGAGAAAATCAGCTTTTAAAAGGCAGTACTATATCATTATAAACTCCTATTCCAGTCCGTCACCAAGCATAAATGAATACAAAATTAACAGATTTTAGATAGCACAAAAATACTAACGGTAGTATACATGTTGGTAAAACACAACAATTATGAGATCTCCTTTATTTTGAAATATATGAGGTTATGCATTTTGAATTAGGAACAATTCATATGTTTGCAGATAACAAAGGCCATCATTTAGAATCTTCTACCAATTCTGAAATATTACTTTTCATCATTTTTCTCATCTTTAATGGCTTGAGTTAAATGCTTATTGATTACTTCTTCGAAGTTAATTTAATGATTCTATTATGTTTTTTCTATGGCACATAAGCATAGTCAATACATTAAATATTCCTCAAAGCTTAATCTAATTCAAATTTTTATTAATGTCAAATTAAACATCTTAATGAAACACTGAAGTAAATTCCCAGAGATCATTTCCTTGTAGGTGTATTTTCAATATGTATTTAAACAGCAGCATGTTTTTTTAGAGATAAAACTCTTTTTCAGTAAGTGTTTAAATTTGTATTTTCTGATTTATGTCTTGTTTATTTATTATAGACTTAGAGAGAAGCTCAAAATGAAACACACAAACACACACATACACATATACCTATATCCAGAACAGAGTATTTTTCTATAATGTATTTTCATTTAATTTATTTCAAGTATGGGAAAAATTGCTTGAAGCTCTATTTTTGAAAATTTAATGGCTGTTAAAAGTCACAGAACTTTTTTCCTCATTTAATTTCAGTTCATATATTTTTAAATCTTATATCTTAATTTGTAGTAGCTATATTGAATGACCAATTGACTGGTCATTGATAGAATCAAAGTAAAGGTAAGATTGTTTTATATACCTAATCCAAATAATAGACCCCAACTAAAATTATGACTATATTTGTATTATTTAAATCATATACCTTGAGAGATTTTTTTTCATATGTAGTTAAAATCGAGGTGTATTAAATGGTGATAATATAGATTTTGGAATAATAACATTATGTTTCTACCTTTGCTTATTAACCTAATAATATTGGCTAAGTAAGTTAACATATTTTGGTAATTTGTGTCTGCAAAATTATAAATTGAGGTTTACAACAAGAATAATATGCTAGTTGTTAGTAGTAATAGTTTTATTTATATTATCTATGTACTCCATATGATTTTTGTGTGGTTTAAATGAAAGAACATAGAAAAATGCATTTTCTAAACTGCAAAGCCTTTTAGAATTATGTAGTTTAGCATTCATTATGGATTGATTTGTAGAATCAAAATGGTTCATATGACTTTGGTTACTAACCATCAGTCTTTAATGAAGCCTGGATATTCTAACCTTTTTCGTAGGCAAGGCAACATATTTAGGAGATGGCCTTTCCAATATTTAAATGCTTCAATAATATATACAGTAAACTCTTGTTTGCTGAGAAAATTTTCATTTTTGCAGTGTTTGGCATATGGCTTACATTTACAGGTTAGATTTGGAGTATTAAAACTTTTTCATAAGCAGTATCTTATATCATGCTCATAGAATATTTCCAAGATAAGTAGGGAAAAGCATTATGTGACAGTATAAGGAAGATTATAGCAAATTGCTTCCACAGAAGTTGAGCCATCTGTAGAACTAACCATTGTGAAAGACTCAAAGACACTAAGGAACTTGGAATTTCCAAAGAGTTCTCCCTTTCATATTGAATATGAGCAAAACTATTTCGATATAGTCAATTCAGTGAATTCCTAGCCATAGAAGAAAAATGCTAACAGAAGCCTGTAGCATGCTAGAAAAGCGAAACCATATCCCAAGTTTTTGAGAATGTTTTTCTATGACTTAAATAAGGGGAGAAAAAGACACTGAAGGAACCAATCTGGATATCCTATTCGCTAAACTGTTGACCCCATATGACAGTCATCCAAAAGCAATTTCAGAGTATCAATGAAATTATCTTTTAATTATATCTATAGGCTATCTATCTATCTATCTATCTATCATCTATCTATCATCTATCTACCGAATCTTTCTATCTACCTATTGTCTATCATCTATTTTCTATCATCTAGATTATCTATTATCTATCAATCTATTGATCTGTCTGCCTAAACTATTATCTATCTATCTATCTATCATCTATCATCTATCATCATCATCATCATCTATCTATCATTTGCTCTAAATATGTTTGTTGAACAAGTTGCTGACTATCTTGCCTTTTAGATATTTTTAAATTATACACTTCATTATTGTACAAGATGATTCCTTTAAATGTAGGTTCCCCAGGATATTTTCTAAGTTTGAAAAATATTGACAAAATTGAACGTGGGGACCTAAATCTCAGGGATAGTCTCCATTTACCTTTTTTTATATCCAGATTTTGCCAAGCTACATGTCACCAGCATTGCCACCATGCACCTCTTCGATAGATCCATTTTATTTAAAATTGCAGAGCTAATATCCAAACCACAGGACCTATGCCTTTTCTTATCATACTCAGTCCCATAAATTTTACTGTATTTATTGATGTTTTTCATCACGTCCAAGTTTCTTATAACCTGTACTCATGGCACATAAACAACTACATATTGGAATGTTGCTTGCTGGACCAGAAATATATTGGACAGTGATACCTGGAATGCAAAAGGCTTTTAAATATGAATCTTTTTTATAAATGGTGATTCAAGTTTGCCATAAACCTTCAGTGCACTCCCTCTTTCCCTAATTCTAACTTAGTCTGTGTTTTAAAAGTGTTTTGCTTTCTCTTATTGTGTTATTCAAACTGACAGGTCACGCACTTTTTTTATAGTTTTTTTTTTCCTCTTTTTTCAAGTTTTATTTTAACTCCAGTTGGTTAGTATACAGTGTAATATTAGTAACGGGTATAGAATTTAGTGATTCACCTCTTACATACAACACCCAGTGCTCATCACTGCTAGTGCCCTCCTTAACCCATCATCCACTTAACCCATCTTTCTGTCCACCTCCTCTCTGGTAACCCTTGGTTTGTTCTCTATAGTTAAGAGTATGTTTCTTGGTTTACCTCTCTCTCTTTTTTTCCATATATTTCTCTTTTTTTGTTTCTTAAATTCCACACATGAATGAAACCATATGGTATTTGTCTTTCTCTGACTGACTTATTTCCTTAGCATTATACTTTCTAGCTCCATCTGCATCTTTGCAAATGACAACATTTCATTCTTTTTGATGGCTGAGTAGTATTCCATTATATATATATACCACATCTCCTTTATTCATTCATCAGTTGATGGACATTTACCTCCTTTTCATAATCTGGCTATTGTTGATAATGTCGCTGTAAATATCAGGGTGCATGTATCTTTTCAAATCAGTGTTTTTGTATATTTTAGGTAAATTTACCTAGTAGTGCAATTGCTGGATCATAGGGTAGTTCTATTTTTAACTTTTTGGGGAACTTCCATACTGTTTTTCAGAGTAGTTGTACCTGTTTGCATTCTCAACAACAATGCAAGAGGGTTCCCTTTTCTCCACATCCTCTCAAACATTTTTTGTTACCTGTGTTGTTAATAAATGACTCTCTATAGATATTCAACCTTATATGCTTATAGTAGTTACACCATTTTAAATATTGCTTTGAAGTAGATTTCTTTGAATGGAGTTTTTTAATCCAAATTGTATTGTTTTTCAAAATTAAATACTTCATATTTTAAATAATAAGAATATTGACAAGTAAAGGAGAGAATATTGCTAATTCAAATGAAAATAAAGCAGAAAAGGGGTGCGGGGTTGGCTCAATTGTTTGAGCATCCGACTCTTGATTTTGGCTCAGGTCATGACCTCATAGTTCATGGGATTAGGCCGCATGTGGGGATTCAAGCTGACAATGTAGAGCCTACTTGGTTTTTCTCTCTCTCCCTTTCCTCTACCCCACTCCCCTCCCTCTCGGCTCATGCTCTGTCTTTCTCTCTCAAAAAGAAAATTAAAAATTAAAAAACTAAAAACAAAAATGAAAAAAAACAGAAGACATTAAAGTGTTACAGCTCCAACAAGATTGAGCATGTCATTCTACTTACATTTCACAGAACACATAGACATACGTGTTTCATAGACTCACACATGAGTAATATAATTATATTTACTTATATGCAACTATTATTTATATTTGTAATATAAATTAATTTTATTCCATAAAAGAAGACAAATAGTGTTTTTTGCTTGTTTGTTTGTGCGTGTGCTTATTTTTTCCTTTTCCTAATCTGCAGTGCCTGGAACTAAATTAATTGCACCAGTCCTATAGTAGGTTCTTGATAAAATTTGTTTACTGAATGAGTACTAGTTATTGAGTTAGAACTGTAACTCAATTTACAGAAATTGAGTAAACAATTTGAGTAAAAATGAGAAATAAACAACATTTACAGAACTGTACTTACAGGAAAAAAAATTACTTATAAGTGGACATTACATTTTCAACAGTTATTTTTGAGATTCCATACCATTATTCTGACACTGGAGACAAAGGTGCAAATACAGATCCCTTCTGTTTTATCACAACACTAACATTCCAAGGGGCAAAACAGATATTACACAGGTAAAGAAATGGGGCACCAGGGTGGTTCAGTCAGTTAAATGTCTGACTTCAGCTCTGGTCATGCTCTCACTGTTCATGGATTCGAGCCGTTTCGGGCTCTGTGCTGACAGCTCAGAGCCTTGAGCCTCCTTCAGATTCTGTGTCTCCTCTCTCTCTGCTCCTCCCCTGCTCACACTCTTTCTATCTCTCTGTCTCTCAAGAAAAAATAAACATTAAAAATTAAAGAGGTAAAGAAATGGAAAGAATAATTTAAGAGTGGATAGTGTTAAGAAATAAGCAGATATTTCTGATACAGAGTAATGGGGCAAAATAACTAGCTCAGGATAGACGATTAGGGAAGGCCTTTACAGGATATAAATATATGAGTTTAGACATGTAAAATGATAGAAAATCAACAACGGAATTAGGGAAAGGAAGAAACAGAACAAAAAGTACAAAATGCCTGAGTTAGACGAAACTTTTTTCCCAGAATAAAAATGATTAAGGTGATGGTAGTAAGAGAAGTACTAGAAAGGTAGACAGGAACCCACACTTGCAGAACCTTGTAAACAGTGTTGTAAGACTTAAGTTTATGCTAAATGCATGGAAAATTCAAAATCACTAGTGCAGAAATTATCTGATTTATTTTTAAATCATTCCATTCTTGTATGTAGTACATATTGTGTGTCATATGAATTGTAGGAGGAACAAAATGGAAGGAAGAAAGTTTCTTACAATAATGTCCATTTAAAAATCTCCATATCATTTCTTTCTTTCTTTGTTTCTCTTTTTCTCTTTTTCTTTCTTTCTTTCTTTCTTTCTTTCTTTCTTTCTTTCTTTCTTTCTTTCTTTCTTTCTTTCTTTCTCTTTCTTTCTTTCTTTCTTTCTTTCTTTCTTTCTTTCTTTCTTTCTTTCTTTTCTTTCTTTCTTTTCCTTTCTCCCTTCCTTCCTTCCATCCTTCCTTCCTTCCGTCCTCCTACCCTCCCTCCCTCTCTCTCTCTCTCTCTCTCTTTCTTTTTTTTTAATTTTAAATTTAATCAGTTAATTGATGGTGCACTGGATATTTATGCACTTATTTTTTGTGCAAATTATATATTTTTTTCAGGACAGATTCATAGATTCTTGAGTTTACCTGTCTTTTGAACTTAAAAATTTTTTGCCATTTTTCCTTTATTATTATTATTGTTATATACTATATACTAATAATAAAATAATTAAAAAATCCTTTCTAATTTTTTTAGTTTAATTTTACACATTTGATTGATTTGGCAAATTTGTTAAATATCCTATAGAATAAAGTCTGCTATAAATATAAAACAAAATCATTTTTAGAAAATAAATTTTAAAGTTCAAACGTTTGCAATCCTTCTTCTTCATAATTTTAAAAATAATATCTGTCCTGGCTTATCCATTGGGTAATTAAGAAAATAAAGCTAACAAGTTGGATTAAATAGTAAGTCATGAAAATATTCACAAAGCAGGACATTGAGGCAACAGGGTGTTTCTGAAGCAAATAATCAGATGATTCTTTTGATATATGTGAAGTATAATCAAAAGAACAATACTGTCTTTAATCTTCTGTATGAAATTAGCACATGGGAACTCAGATTAACATTACCTTCAAACAACTATAAACGTTTAACAGACTGATGATTTTATTCTAATTACCTTTTCAATGAGCAATATTATTAGTAAAACATGTCCATTAATATTTCACCTTGAAAATCACAGCAGAAATTGCATTCATATAATAGTTTCCCATAAGTGTTTGTATTTACACAGCACCTATTTTTTTTTCCAAATAGGCAGATTTATTGCCATCAGCATGCTATAGTTGTAAATAAATTTCAATATGGTATATAAAAATGGAAAATCATATTCCTGGAACTTGGCCATTGTTTGATTTGGTCTCTTGCTAGAAGTAACATTAATTTGAAGGAATAGATTGATTGCTGACTTGTGGGAAATACTATAGAAGGAAAAGTAGGCAGTAATGCAGCTTCAAACTCTCCTGAATATTTACCAGAAACGAAAATGTACATGCAAGTGTGTAAAAGTAATTATAACAATTTTGTTCAAATCTTACACTGTTTCCAAACTATCGAAAGTTAATTATAGATACTGTAAAGTGAACATTTTAGTTATTCTGTTTTAGTAAATAATTTGAACATTATACATAAGATTAAATTCCTCCTAAACTCCCTCTTGTAATGTACAATATTGTAACGGCATAGGTACTACATTTTATATATGCCAGTAAATAAAATGTTCTGAGAAAGGAATCTGAGAACATGGAGGGGGGTTATAAAAATAAGAATTTAATTGTATTCTAATCCCTTAAATTGGAATGTTTGTAAAATAATAATTTAACAGCAACTGATTCCTTATAAAAGTAATCTTCAGCCTATTACTTTGATTAAAATATATTATGTTAGGCAAAATAACGCGGCACAGGAAGTGGTCACATCTTGATGTCTGTAACCTGTGAAATTGTTACATTACATAGTAAGAGAAACTAAAATAACAGATGAAATTAAGTTCCTAATCAGCTAACTTGAAAATAGGGAAATTATCCTGGATTATCCATGGGGGTCTACTACAATCACAAGGTTCTTTACATAAAGAAGAGGGAGCAGACGAGGTGTCAGAATGACGCATTGTTATGTGAGGAAGATTCCACCAGCCTTTGGAAAGACTCCCTTTGCCAGTACTGTTTAAAAATGGAAGGTGGCTAGAAATAAAAGAATGCCAACAGCTAGAAGAAGCAAGAAAATGGATTCCAGAAGAGAATGCCATCAGCAAACCTTCTGATTTTAGCCCCGTGAAACTCTTTCCAGGCTTCTGACCTTCAGAATTAGAAGATAATAAGTTTGTACTTTAAGTTTAAATTTGGAGTAATTTGTAATAGCAGCAATGGGAACCCAATACATACATCAAAATATTTAGTAAGTAACTTTAAGGGGATGTATTTCGTATTTCTTTTATCATTGGTAAGATATTCCTCTTACCACTAGTAAGATATGAAAATATAAGTAGTGTAGCAACTCTTTCTGTACATATTCTAAAGGGAAAGTATAGATTATTGGGGAGAAAATGAAAAACCATAAAAGGTCATGAATTCAACCCTAGTTTAACACATGCTACCTAAACTCGTAAGGTTCTGCAATTCCTAGCTTCTTATTTGTAAATGCTTCTCAAAGTCCAGAGACAAACTTCTTAGATGATTACATTAAAGAAAATAATCTTAATTTTAGAATAAAAACACAATCATTTCAAATGATTCAAATTCATTCCAGATCTCTTATAGGGGAAAAAGCAGCCACTTTTTAACATTTGTGACATAGATTTTCTTATAAATAAATAACGTTTTGTCTGTGAGAAGCTTTTCTTTGTGTTTAAAACCTAATCCTGGTTCCTGAGTTGGGAAGCTGACCCTTTGTTCTATATGTAGAAAACGGTATGAAAATATTTTAAAGACAGTCTATATTTTTATATTAGAACCAGATAGGTAAAATAAAAATATGCCCTTTTTCTTATTTCTATTTAGGAGTTAAAGGGCTTTGGATTATTTTTACAATAAATGTTTTTACACAAAATCTTTTCCTTCACAGAAGACCTTAATATCACAAACTCAATAATGTCTGCCGGAATAAAAAATTTGACTCTTTTATTTGACAGTTTTTTAAACATCTACCAAAAAATAGACAGATTGGGTAAATCAACTACAGGCCTATAGAACTGTTCCAAATACAGATTTGTAACAAAGAATTTTGAGTTTGAGTAACAACAGTGATTTAACACTGAAGGTGTTTCACAGCTGCTTTTAAATCCCAAGCAAGGCAGTTTGTTATTGGTCTATATTACCCACACGATCACCCATGATCATCTGAGAAATAGATCACATTTATACAAGAACTGGAATGTATTCAGTTTTGGCAGGAACATTACCTATGGTATAATGTAATAGACAAAATGTTTTTAAATAAACAAATCAAATATAAACCCCATAAAGTTACAAATCTTTAAAATTGTGGAAAATTACAGGGATTCATATGTGATTGTACTTGAATTTACATTATATACACATGATATTGGTAGCTGGGAAAAATAGCTATTAATACTAGTAAATTCATTTATTTATTTATAGTGTTAAAGATAGAATAAAAGCATACTTTATACACTTAATTTTTCTTACATGTAAAATAATAATTTCCAAAATCCTTTCAACATTTATAATTCAATGAGGTACAGAGGAAAAAAGTGAGGGTATGATAGGAGAAAATAAAAAATTCATGTTTGACATTTTTTTAACAGCTTCCTTTCAGCAGTTATCTTATACTGTAATTGTTCTGGGCAGTGTACAGCATTTAAGAAAGTAATAGGCATTTCCTACTGATAGAGAGGTAAAATTGTTTTACATTTATCTAAAAAGAGATCATGTATTTTTGGCAAGAAAAAAAAAACTTTTGGCAGGTCAGATAAATAATAAAAATACAGATGCACTGTGAGACCAATGTAAAGTCTTCCCTTTACATGAATAAAGAAGTGTCCTGAAACACACTAGAACTTTGGATAGTCTCCATCTCCAGCAGTAACTAGACTTGTGTTAGGCATGGGAAGATTCACTGCCATGTTTCTCATGCTGGCATTAATCAAACTAAAGAGAAAACTTTTTTTTTTTTTAATTACGTACCAAGCAAAGACATCACATCCATATGTTTTTGGAAAATAACAAGAATAAACACCACAATTATAACACCATTTGAGACTAGGAAAGCGAATCAATTATATAATTTCTCCATTAACTACCATGAGGTAGCTTCTTATTGTTTTATTTTGGTTCTCACAGAAAAAATAATTTAACATATCAAGAGCTTCCTTAATCTCTTGATCAATCAAGAAAAAAAAAAAACAAGTCAAATCTCTAAATAGATGACTAGCTTTGGATGGGCTCAGAGGAACCAAGTCAAACCTTGTTGGACACATGGATGTATGGCCGAAGAATCATGTATTCTTTAATGTTGTGATTATTATTCCTTTAGTCTATCTATATGTGCCTATCTATTTTTCTTGCCTCTCCACATCTCCTCTCTTACCACTTTCAGTTATTTATTCCACAAATCTTTATTCAGTGGTCCTCGAGTGCCAGATATACTTTCAGGCATTGGGACTACAGAAGTAAACAGATTGGCCAAAAATCATTGCTTATATCAAAAAGTAGTTTACCTTTTCATAGAGATAAACAAGAACCAAGAAAAAAAAAACATGTAAAATGTATGACATGTTACTTAGTGTTTGAAATGTTAACAAGGTAAGGAGAATAAGGAGGGTAGGGAGGCAGACAAGCTGCAATTTTACATGTTAACCAGTAAAGACTTCAGATAGAAGATAGAGTTTGAACATCACCACAAAACTTTCCTTAAAACAGCAATCATTTTATTGTGTCTCATAGTTTCTGTAAGTATGGAACTTGGGAAGGGGTCAGCTAGGCACTTCTGACTTGAAATCTTTCATGCAGATGCAATCAGACAATGAATATGTGATTGACATATCCCTCTATGTATCCATTAAGACACCACACCAAATAAAATCACAAAGAATTTCTGTCCAGAATAATGGTATATTGGTGCTTCATGTCAATTACAGAAGACAATCATTTGTCTTGTGATATCAGTTTTCCTTTTCTTTCTTCCATTATGGTAAAGTTTTAGCTCTACATATGTTAGAGTTATACTTCCTGATTAGACTAATTTCCCAGCAATAACTGCAGAGTGATGCAACTAATTACCAGTTCCAGCTGATGAGATTTGAGAGCAAATTGTCCTGAAAACAATTTGATGTCATTTTCTTGGTGTTTTCCTTCTTTCTACTGGTGGAGAGATGAGATGGGGAGAAGAGCTCTCTTGGGCCCACAAACCAAAGCCACTTGCTGAAAATGGAAGAGATACTTGTCAGTAATGGAGTGCTGAAATCTGTATTGTTACATCAGAAATAAGCTTATACCTTTGTTAGAGCACTAAAGGCATTCAGTTAATACAGGTGAACACAGGGTAGAAAGTTTCCTGTATTCCTCTAATTTCTTTAAATCTAAGCCTCCCACAGTGGAATGTCTGCTGGTGAATACAGCAACATAAACAACAAAATAAATAAGGATGTTATTGGGTTCTAATCCATAGAGTAAAGTACGTGTCCACAAGTCCATCTTACATAGATAAATGAGTACATAAAAACAGAAGATGTTGAGGGAAGAGGAAAAACTTCCTTATAGAAGTTAATTTATAGATGGAAGAGGAATAATGGGAAATGAAAATAACCATTATTTTCAATTGTAACAATTTCAAATAGTAACAATTATGACAGGCAAGAACCATAAATGGTTGCCAAAATTAGTGGGCAAACCTGATGAAAAAAAGATATTTCCATATTCTCAAAGTATATGTCCTCAGACATAATAATTTGTTATAAAAGGAAAAACTAATTACAGTGAAGAAACCTGGCAGACACCACCTCTGTGAGGTGGATGATCAAAGTGTCAACACCAATAATAAGAGATATTGAAATCATGTACACCCTGGTATGATGCACATAGAAGGGAACAACATGATTTCAGTGACAACTGTGGGCAAATTGCACAAACTTAATATAATCATCTGAAAACACTAGATAAATCCAAAACTGAGAAACAGTTTGCCAAAAACAAAACAAAACAAAAAAACAAACAAACAAAAAACACCACAAACACCTGTTTCAAGTCTGAAGGTCATCGAAGATGCACAGAGACTGACAAGTTGTCACAGAATGAAGAAGGCTAAGGAGATATGACAGCTCAGTAGAATCCTGGACCAAAAAAGAAGATGTTAGTGAGACAACTGGTGAAATTCAAATGTGTAACCTAGTTACAAGTATTGCATTAATAGTAGTAAGAAGAGTTGGGGGGGAAAAGACTCTGGGAACTCTCTACACTAGTCATGCAAATATTGCAGGGGGAATCTAAAATTATTTCAAAATAAAAAGTTAAAATGGGAAAGAGAGACTGCAACAGTGGATATGCGATATTAACCAAGACTATCTTAACATTTCCCACAGCCTGAACTTTAAACAGGCTTCTTCCAGACTCTAAGCCTCTGACTTCCCTTTTTCTTAGAGCATTTACTTCTGCAAATTTTCTATTGTAAAGTCTCAGTCTGTCTCTTTGAGATGTAAATTTTCTCCGCCTTTTTCCAGTTTTATAACCCAGGAATATGTCTTTCTTAAAAGACCTGGGAGCTGTCCCTTTGAAATACAACCACCAAGGACATCTCTCCTATGGCCCAGTCACAGTGGGTGGGTAGGAACCTAACTTCTATAGGGGACAATTAAGCACAGAATGCTTAATCACACTGACCAGCCTGCTACTAAAGTCTTCCTATACTTTTCCAGTAGCTCACTCTATGCATTAAAACTCTCCCATCTTTGGTTTCCTGGGAGTTGAGTTCAATCTCTCTCCTCTACTCTTGAGTAAAAGCTTCCAGGCCTGTTTCACTTATCAGGTACAATTATTCTTTGATGGCTTTCAAAATTACCATTCCGTCTCATTTTATAGAACCATGATTGTATGTAATTTTGAGATTTTTAAGAGACAATTGATATTTAATTAACTGGTAAATAAAAAATGACTTAATATTAAAACTGGGACAGATGGAGCATGTGTATTTAGTCCACTCTGTTTTTATTTTTGAATTCTTGTATTGAAAATGATGGGAAAGCAGGATCCTGGGTGCTTCAGTAGGTTTCGCTATTTACAACCAGCACCTACATATATTTGGAATTTAGAGTTGACCATTTCAGATAGTTTCCTATATGTTGCCATCTGGTAGAGCAAAAGGAATATGGATATTGAAGTCACACGTCCTCCTCCTCATCAACTGAGGAGTGTCATTTAATATCTTTAACTCATTTTCTTCATTTATAAAAGGTAATCCATAATGGCTATGCTGTGATATTATTGGAGAAGTCAATTACATGAGTAAAGTTAAAACAGCACAAGGGCAATTATGTATTAAGTATTTCAGTGTGATGTTACTCTTTTAAAAACTATTAGAGAAAATTCGAGAAACTTAGTAAATGCCCTTTGACAATTGCTATCCCCAATGAAATAATTATTGGTCTCTGTTTTCACTAGAGGTAATATTAGATTGGAATTTATTTAAGTAGAAAACTAGAGGGGAGAATCAGTAAATACAATAAATTATAGCATTGCTACGGAAAGAAATCTGTTAAATACCTTTCATTGGTCAACATTAAACAAAATGATACATTTAATAATAAACTTATGGGGAAAATAAGACAGTAGTAAAACAAACAAATTTAATGGCTGTTTAAGGTATAAACATTTGTTTCCATGATTAGCTATTCTTAAATGAGTGCTTCTTTATAAACTTCCATAATTATGAGTATTTCTATAGACCTGTTAAACTCTGTTCAAGGTGATCCTAAGTATTAGCAACTTCTGAGGTAAATTTGTGATTGGTTTTATTTTGAAGTAAATGATGATTCAAAGAATAATATGACTTTAAGAGAGAAAGTACATTATGTAGACCACATTGATTTCTTAAGATGTTAATGGTTTATAGAAATGGGAAAGATACTATTAAATTAATATGAGCAAATAATAGAAGTGGCTTGTGTGGGGATAAAAGAAATTGCTTTATATTTCCATGATATTATCACAGATATCTTGCTTCAATTTACATATTTAATTCTTTTCTTATAGAATTTCTGTCTAATCAGATAATAGTTGCATACCAAAAAAAGTCACAAAAATTAAATCATCTAATTTCTAAGTATATTTTATAAAAATGAATTTCTTTTTAAAATAAGGCACACAAGATCTGTATGTTTTAAAACTAAAAGGAGTATTTGTGTGTGGGCACAGCAGCTTCTATGGGTGTAAGGACAGGATATTTTCACTTCGACTTTGGTAAACTTCAGCACTGGAAGTCTTGCTCAAATATGAACAAAGTCCAGACATTTAGACCCTTGGTACTACTGCCCCAGACTCAAGTTTCAAAAATCTTTTCAACAAACTGGAATGAGTGTAGAATACCAAGAATATAAGGAATCTGACTTACAAAAAGACAGATTCTGATTGAGTCAATGAAAAAAAACAAACAAACTTCCAAGGCTTTCTGGACCATTCTACATGAAATACCAAGAAAACAAACAAACTATATCACCTATATCTATATATCTATATCTATATCTTATCTATATCTATGTCTATATATCTAGCTCTGTGGTGATCCTTCACTTCCCAGTTTTCATCCTAGTTCCTGGTAGTGAATATAAACTTTATTCCAGAATGTCCTTTATCAATTGATCTGTTCACTGTTTAAGTGATGTGAAAATATCTTATCCCATTTGATTTTTATAAAGCCTGACCTTTGTAACATGAATGGCATAGAGATATACTAAAACAATAAAAGCTTGCAATATTCCTAGAACAAGATTTATATACCTAGAGCATATAACAGAAATTCCCTTCCATTGTTTCTACCAATTAACTAGTAGTAACTGTATTTTATCTTATATTTATGGATTTCATGAAATATCATGCTTGAGTGTTATCCATTAAAATAAAATACGCATTATTTCTAGTCCTTTACGGGCTGATTAATATTTTCCCAGAAAAATGATGAACACTATTTAATACATTGTCAGATTAAAGATCTACCAGTGGTATCCAATAAAATTATCGGCAATAATGGAAATGTTTCATATCCGTGGAGCCACTACTCACATGCAGCTACTAAGCACTTGAGATTTGGATGCTGTTAACTAAGGAAGTACATTTTTAAATTTAAATTTAATTCATTTAAATTAAATAGCCACATATGGCTAGATGTTATAGTACTGTCCACATAGACAAGATCATTTTATGGGCTTCTCTGATAATTCCCAGTCTTTGAAACCCTGTCACAGTTTTACATTTATTTCTCTACTGAGGGAAAATATATTCTAAATTCTAACTGTAGAACAAAATAACATCTATACAACTTTGACTTTGGTATGAACAAATAAGCAAGTAACTATAAGTGAACAGTCAGACCATTTATTTAAAATTTATATGAGGATACAAAATAAATTTACACCCTGGGTTATTGGATTTATTAAAAGAATAATTACTGACCTGTTCGTTTTTTTGCATGTTGGAGATGGATATGTTCTACATGATTCTACTATAGCCAAAACTTTTTACATGATAGTTGAAAATGTAAGTATTGAATCTTAATCATTGCTAATTTGAATTGCTCCAATTTCATTCTCTTGAGAATGAACTTAAAGTCTGTGGCTGAACAGTTTTTTTTTAAGTCTTAATTATTTATTTTCAGAGAGGGAGAGAGAGAGAAAGTGAGCACATATGAGTGGGGAACCCTGACAGTATGGAGCCTGACTTGGGGCTCAAACTCATAAAGTGTGAGATCATGACCTGAGCTGAAATCAAGAGTCCCATGCCTAACCCACTAAGCCTCCCAGGTTCCCCAAAACAGTTCCTTTAATTAAGATCAATAATTTGGGGTGCCTGGGTGCTTCAGTTGGTTAAGCATCCAATCTTGATTTCGGTTCAGGTTCATGATTTCTCACAGGTTTGTGAGATTGAGCCCTGAGTAGGGATTTTTTCTCCCTCTTTCTCTGCCCCTACTCCTACTTGTGTGTGTGCTCTCTCTCTCTCAAAATAAAGAAATAAACTTAAAAAACTTGAGTCAAAAGACTGACAAATATCCAAATTATGCATATACATTCTATTATTTTACTAGTTATTGAAAAAGAAAAATATTAAATGAATAAAAGTAAGTGTCTATAAAATAACATGTGTCCTTTATATTTGGTATTCTGCTTATACTCAAATACTGACAGAAGAATGAAAAAAATATAGGGATTGCTTTTATTTATTTAATTTTTAATGTTTGATTTCTATCTGAGGGAGAGAAAGACAGCGTGAGCAGGGGAGGGTCAGAGAGAGAGGGAGACACAGAATCCGAAGCAGGCTGCAGGCTCTGAGCTAGCTGTCAGCATGGAGGCCGATGCCGACTAGAACCCACAAACTGTGAGATCATGACCTGAGCCGAATTTGGATGCTCAACCAAATGAACCACCCAGGCTTTCCTAGGGATTGATTTTAAATCTATGTTAATTAAATAAAATTTCTACTTCACTATTCCTAAAATTTTCAGGTCAAGTTCTAAACGGAAAAGTAGAATTATATCAGTTGTTATCAACCAGAAACACAGTAAAAAATATATTTTTTCCAGAACATAAAGTAAAATGATTCATTCCCCACAACTTTCCCTTAGATGTTTACATTTATACAGCATGAAGCAAAAGTAGAAGGCAAATGTCTTCTCTTTCTGGTCCAGCCTAATCGGTTAATAGTTTGTGTTTTACCTTTAGGTTTTCTTCTTTGTGTAATTAATCATATATTTATAAATCTCAGTCCATGAATCATAACTTGTATTATCCATAATCAAATAATGTCTATTGCAAACCCTACTTCTACTGGACAAGTAAGGCTTTGCCTCTTCTGATTCCAGTCCAGGTTCCTGGGATAACACTGTGGCCAAATTCCAGAAAGACACACCCACTGCACCTTCCTGTTCTCATTCCCAGTTGCTCAGCTGTTTCTCTTCCTTCGATCTGATGAGACCACTGGATGCATGGGAGCCATTGTGTCTCCGTACGCCACGCTGAGCCACAGGTATACCCTGAGACAGAACACTATCCTGTTCAGGACGGAAGTCATTCACCGGTGGGGCTGTGGGGCACTTGAAATGTACCCAGTTGGATTTTAGCTGTGCTGCAAGTATAAAATACATACCAGATTTTGAAGACTTTAAACGAAAAGAAAGAAAAAGTGGTAAAAGATAGTATTAATAATTTTTAGACCCACTACTTGGTGCAATGATATATTTGGTTCTATTGGGTTCAATAAAATATGTTGTTAAAATTAATGTGCCTCATTTCTTTTTACCTTTATAAGTGTGGCCACTAAACTTTAAACTTTTCAAATGTGACTTGCATTGTATTTCCACTGCACAGCACTGCATTAGTCACTATCTGTCTAAATACAACACACAGCCACCCCTCTAGGATCTTGCTGCTTTCATGAAAGCTGATTTTAGGTATTCTCTGCTGTCAGATTTCAACATCTTTCTGAGCATTTATCCCAGGCTTTTGAAATTAAACAAATAAATAAACATACAACTTTTTCCATCTATATTTTGCTTTAATTGTGCTCAGCTTGAGAATGATCATAATGAATGAAAAAAGGTGTAATGGGAGACAGAAATAATCTCACAATAAAATAAAAGTTATTGTTTAGGGGCAGTGGGTGGTTCCGACAGTTGAGTATCCAACGTTGGCTCAGGTCATAATCTCACAGTGTCAGTTCAACCCCCACATTGGGCTGGCTGCTGACAGCACAGGCCCTACTTTGGATCCTCTGTCTGCCTCTCTCCCTCCCCTGCTCATGCTCTCTATCTCAAAAATAAAACCTTTTTTTAAAAGTTATTTTTTAAAAAACCATCAAGCACATGAATGTAAACAAAAACAGGTATATAGTGAAGGAAAAAATAAGGATGTTTATAATAAAACATCAACATAATTCCACAGTAACAAAAAAAGAAAAAACTATGAAACACTGTAAATATTTCTACACATATTTTTCTTTTTCCTCCAAATATCATTTCAAATATCTTGGTATGAAATTAGCTCTTTTTCATTAATCATAAACTGTTGACATCTTCTTAAAGTCAGTATTTATTTTTAGCTATTTTATTTTATGATATATAAATAACACCTTATAAGTTAGCATTATTGGGGGGGATACGCATTGTTTCCATTTAATTACAATCAATACAATAAATATTGCACATGTCCTTGAGTAGACCAGAAACATTGTAGTAGGCTACACTGAACAATGTGACTTTGGATATAATGGAGTTGGAAAATGGGTCCCAGCTCTTTTTCATTCTTGAACTGGGCTCCACTCCCAGTAATCCCTTGTCCAAATATTTTGTCAGGAATGGATTGACAAAATATGTGTTAGTTACTAGGGATATACCTATCCATACTGCCCTGTTTGGAAATATTAGCCAACTACAAATCTCAGAAATTTCTTCATCAATATTTAAGCAAGAATTAACAATTTCTACCAAGTGGCCCATGCCAAATCACAGCTCTGACTCAGATGGGTTTGGATTAGGTAGTTCCATCACTGGAACTTTTGGGCAGCTTGTGGGGGCACGTTTATCCTAGTCATTTCATTAACCACACAATTAAGCCACTCCTTCTCATTGATATTTCTGGAAACTATTCATTGGGTTAAGATAGAATGTCATTACGTTTCTAGAAGACATATTTGTAGAAATGAAATTGTAATGTAAAATATTGTACACAATTAAATTTTGATAGATGATCAACTCCCAACTCTTCTATAAATATGTATATACATACTGTATTTTTTCGCTAAAATTTCTCCCTCCTTTTCTTCTGCACGTAAGTATACTTACCAGCTTTCTTTACACCAACCAAGCCATGCCACTGAGTTCTGGCTAAGGGAATGTGCATAAAAAGAGTATGCACGGGGCGCCTGGGTGGCTCAGTCGGTTGAGCGTACGACTTCGGCTCGGGTCATGATCCCGCGGTTCGTGGGTTCGAGCCTGCATCGGCCTCTGTGCTGACAGCTAGCTCAGAGCCTGGAGCCTGTTTCAGATTCTGTGCCTCCCTCTCTCTCTGATCCTCCCCTACTCATGCTGTCTCTATCTCTCTCTCTCAAAAAAAAACTAAAATATTTTAAAAAAAGAGTATGGGATGATCTTCCTATACTTTTAATTCAAAAAGATTTCAAGTCACGAGTAGTGTAGCTACAAGGTGAAGGGAGCTTGGGATGGGAATAACCATGGAAAAGGTTATACACTGATTGGATTTTGTATAAATTAAAAGTGTCTTTATTAAGCTACAGAAATTTTGGAGGTGCTATAGAAATTAGCCTTTGGAAACAATAGAACGCATTTTCCATGGCATTTCATTCGCCTTCCCTATATCATGGGACAGTAATTAAGCTGAAAACTTAGCTAGGAAAACACGTATCTGGTCATCTTAGCTTCTTTAGTGGCGATTGTACAGTCTGCCTCCAACAAGACTTTTGGATTTAGACTATTTATCTGGAAAGAGGGAGAAAGAGAAAAAGAGAGAGGAAACTTAACTTTTAAATATTTTTAACATGCTCAGTAATATCGAGTAAAGCAAAGACTTTACAAAGATCTAAAGAAAGAATATTTTGGAAAGAGTAAACAATAAGCCCAAGAGCTGTAAGGTAAGACAATCTTACATGTTTAGGAATTAGGAGGCCAGAGTAATTAGAGACTCATAAATAAAGGAGAGACTAGCAGGAGTTGCCATCAGAAAAGTAAAGACAAATCATGTAGGGATATATAAGCTAAGAGAAAGAATTTTGGACTCTATTCCCTCTTTCCTTTCCTATATTCCATATTTTATTTGCTCATAAGTAAATTCTATAAGCTTTTTTCCTACCTTAAGTCAGATAACCTCATAAGAATATTTTATGAGTTTCATGAAATTTAATTCGATGATTTACGTTAAGTAGGTCCCAATTTCTCTATGACTGTTAACTTCCAAATGTTTTATATTTACTATAAATATAGTATGGTACTTGTAAATAGATATAAATACTTGGCAATATTTGACTCTCAAAAAATTTTTTTCCTACCATACCTTTCATTCACACACCTAAACTCACACATAAAAAACACATTATAGATGTGTGCATAAATATATTCTATATGCAAACTCATTGAAAACAAATGCAACATCGAAATAAATAATAGGAATGCCAACAGATTTTATTACCCAGCCATCTTCCACTAAATGAACATTATTAGTACTATCTGGGATAAAGCCTGCTTGAAAAGCTGAACTATACCATTTTGGTGCAACAGACTTTAGATATCAGGCCTGTGGATGTGAATGACGAAGTGTGTTATAAAAAGGATTTAGTAAGTTCCTGGGCAAAAGGATGACTGGCTATACAAGGCACCAATATCACCTATCAACTGTTCCACGGAGTACTATCTGAATGTACTGGGAGAAACATATCACCCGCAATACTGACAGGTGCTATAAGGCTAAGCTGCCCTTTACCAGTGAATAAAAATAAGCCAAAGTGAAAACTAGAAAGTGAATCTAAAGAAGTAAAGTGTTTTTACAGAGAGTCTATGAAATTTATATTTATTTAACCAGTAAAATTACAAAGACTTCAATTTATCTTAAGTCCATAGGCTGAAAGACTTCAAGTGGAACAAATATTTAAAATAATGCTGTTGTATTTACTGATGGTATGCATTTTTAATTTTTTCTGAGAAACATTCAAAATAAATCTATATAGCACAAAACTTTCTTTCTATTTTGGATAAATATGATCCACATAGCAGTTAGTCTTCCTATATTAAAGTCCATGTCAATGGGATTATACTCATTTTTAAAAGCCAGTAAAAATGTTTTAATGATTTACAGTTCTTACAAAGAGTGAGAAGAATAAAACGTCAAAATCTGTATCCTAGAATCAGTAGTCTTGATCTGTTTGAGCCCCAGAGTCTTGAGGTTTAGCCAAGAGGCAGTTGGATCAAAGCTCATTTTCCTGAACAATGTCAAAGAAAAAAATGGTTAATCGTGTTTACTATAAATTTGGAAGTAAGACACCAAGAGCATATCTCAAACTGATGAGTATGAAATTTTTACAAGAACATGGTGAGAAAGGATATCTTTTCATATAGTATTTCTTTTCTTTCTAAATTTGCATATAGCATTTCTAATGAAAGTAAGTAAACAAAATTCAATGCTCTTTGGAAACCAAAGGTAAGTATGAGCTGAGTTTTGTAAGTATGATTATGTGTTTATTTGAATTGACCAAAGTATAAAATAGTTTTATGTATGCAGATAATATGAATGTTGTCCAACTTAAAGGGAGTTCTTTATCATCAAAACCCAATAAGAATATATGTTTCTGATACAATTTCAATTGAATCATTGTAAGGGATATGTACAGTTATAAATAAAATGATTAAAATAATATAAAATTTCTTTCTTATTCAATTGGGAATAAAAATTACACGATGCATAATATTTAAATTAAATAGTTCTTATTCAAAACCCTAGTGATTGTCTAGAGAATATGTTTCATGGAAGCAAGTAAAGCAATTAATTGTTTTTATTTATTAATCCACTTCAGATGTAATGAAAACTTAACAGCAAATAAGAATAAAGTGTCAAAATCTGTAAATATATAAAATAAAATATATTTATACTTTAATCTATGACTAATGCTGATATTACTATTGTATTCAAATTAGTCTTATATTTGTAACAAATGAATAAAAATATATAATAATGATTTAGATAAAAGTCTAAATTAAATCACTAGAGACTTAAAGAGAAGTAGTAAATTATTTTTCTTCATTGATTCAAAAATTATTTATTGATCTCATACTGTGCTTCAGACCTTGGAATAAGTTTAGAATATAGTGTTTGTCTTAACACTTTGAAAATTTTATTGTGGCAATTTAAAAATAATCACTGAACTAGGGACACCTGGGTGGCTCAGTCTGTCAAGTGTCTGGACTCTTGATTTTGGCTCAGGTCATGATCTCAAGGTTCTTAAGAATCCCCACAGTGTTCATGGGATCAAGTCCCATGTTGGGTTCTGCATTGACAGCACAGAGCCTACTTGGGATACTCACTTTCCCTCTCTCTTTGTCCCTCCACTGCTCACATGTGCTCTCTCTCTCTCTCTCTTTCAGAATAAATACAGTACTTTAAAAAACTTAAAATATATTTTCAACTTGATCTGAATGTAACATTACAGCTTTGTTTTGTTTATTTCAACATTTTCAATGCCACATATGGGAAATCTTCAGTATTGTTATTTCTCTTTTTTTCTCCATTTGCTTGTTTCAGACACTGTTTTTATTTATGCTCGTATTAACTGCCTTACTCTAAAATAATTTGGTTGTGGCAAAATTTATATTCCACAAATTTCACTTATTTTAACATTCCATTTCCGTGATCTATAATGCATGTATACAGTTGTGCCACCATCACCACAATCCACTTTTAGATCATTTCCTTCACTCCAGAGAGACCCCTCATCATCTCCAACTCAAGGGAATTAGAACTGCCAAGCTGAACATCCTTACTCTTTTCCCAGTCTAACAAGAAAGCTTTCCCACTTTCACCATTAAGTATGACATTGGCTCTGTCTTTTACATAGGTGTTCCCTACTAGGTTAATAAAAGTCGCTTCTATTCCTAGGTTGTGAATATATTTTTAAAATCAGGAATGGATGTTAAATATTATCAAATGCTTTTAGTACCTCTATTGAGAAGTTCTTATGGGCTTTGCGTTTTGTCTTTTGTTCTTTCTCTATGGTATCCTATGGGGTTTTGAATATCAAAACAATTTTGCATTTCTGGGATAAACACCATTTGTTCAAGATAATTTTTATTTTGGCTAAAATTCTAATATTTAATTAAAGATATTTTTCATTCACGTTCAGAGATATGCTGGATGGACTTTCTTTCTCTTGTTATGTCTTTATTTGGTCAGTTAACAGGGTAACATAAGCCTTGTGAGATGTGTATGGATGTATCTTCCTCCTCCATTTTCTATGTTTTTATAGAGTTCTTAGGCCTGGACATTTCTTCATGGGAATTTTTTTTTACACTAAATCAATTTATTTTCAAGTGTGTTTAAGAAGACTTCCATTTATCTGGTAAATGTATGTGGATAATTTGTATGTTTCTAGGAATTTGTCCACTTCATTATATTTTCTGGTATAAAGTTATTTATAATAGTGCCATTTAATCTTTTAAAAGGCCTAGAATCTATATTGGTGAACTCTTTTTCATTCTTGATTTTGGCAAGTTGTGCTTGTCTCTCTCTCTTTCTCTCTCTCTCTCACTCTCTTACTTTCCATCTCTCTCCTCTCTATATATCTCTTTCTTTTCCTGTCTGTCTAATTGTTTATCAGTTTTGTTTATTTTTTCAAATAACTAATACTGGTTTTTTTGATGTTTTTCTATTTTCTATTTAACTCACTAATGTTTACTCTGACATTCCCCCCACTCGTTTCTATTTGTGTGGATTTGATTTTCTCTTTATTTTTTAGATTCATAAGAAACAATCTTAGATTAGTAATTGGGGATCTTCCATTTTAATGTAATTGCCTAAAGTTGCAAATCTTCCTCAAAGTACTATTTTGCCCGTATTCTGTATACATCAATACATTGTTATTTTTCATTTCCATTCAATTCAAAATCTTTTCTGATTTCCTTTGTGACTTCCACTGGGTTATTTAGGATTGCATTATTTAATTTCCAGATACTTGGAAATTTTCCAGATTTCTTTCTGCTGCTGACTTCTGATTTAAACCTATTGAGATGGAAAAATATACTTTGCATAATTTTAATAATTTGAAATGCAATGAGATATGTTTAATAATTTACATATGGTTTATCCTGGTGAATGTACCATATGCACTTGATAAGAAAAGTGCATTCTGATGCAATTGGTTAGAGTTCTTCGTTGAGAATTGTTGGTTGATAGATTTTTTTTTCCTTTCAGCATTTCAAATATGTTATTCCACTGCCTTTTTTTTCCTCTGAGAAGCCAGCTGTTTTTAATCACATTGTTATTCTCTGTACATTAGGATTTATAGTCTTTTGCTGATTTCTCTTTGTTTTTGGTTTTCAGCTGTTTGACTATTATATGTCTTGGTGTGATACTTTTCATGATTTCTGAGCTCATTGCATCAGTAGATTAATGTGTTACATCAAATTTCAGAAGTTTTAAGATATTATTTCATTAAGTAATTTTTCTGCCATTTTAATATTTCTTCTTTTTCTGGTACTCACATTAAATTTGCATTGGAGTGCTTGACTGATTGATTCCATAGGTCTGCCAAGCTCTTTTCATCATTCTTTAAACTTTTTTTTTCTCTCTTCTCTGGATTGGACACTTTCCACTAATTTCAGGCTCATTGATCCTTTCTTTTGTCATTTCAGATCTGTGGTTAATCTGATGAATTTTCATTTAAATTACTATATTTTTATCTACAAAACTAAATTTCATTCTTTTTTATAGTTTGTATTTTCTGCCGAGTCTCCCTATGTGTTAACTCATTGTTGACATAGCTTATTTACTCTATGATCATATTTGTAATAACTAATTTGAAGACATTGTTTGCTAAATCAAACACCAAAAACCCCTCAAGATCAGTTTCTTTTGATATTTTTGAAGTGAAACATGGCTCACATTTTCCTATTTCTTTCCATATTTAGTAACTTTCAGTGAAAAACTGAATATTTTAGATAACATATTCAAGCAATTCTGGATTTTTGAAAATATTTTTATGAAGGTTGTTTTTTTTTAAAGTAACTTGCCTGAACTGAAATTAGAATCTGTCTCTCCCATTGTGTTCACATAATTACCATATACTACTTAGATTTTTAAAAACTGTTGTGATTATTTTATACCCTATCTGTCTAAAGGTTGCTACTGTATCTTCAGAGCTAATTAGCTAGCCAATGTTTGAAACAGGGGTTGCAATTAAACATCATAAGCACAGAAGTCTTCTACTGTCACTGATCAGTTTGTGAGTTAGCAAAACACTCCAAGGTACACCGAGCTCTCCATGTTTCCTTGGCTTTCATTTTTCATCTTACCGAGGGTCTTATCTACTCATAGACAGATTCCTTGTCTTTCAGAAATGTGCAGAGAATTTTGCTCAGTCTTTATGTAGCTCTCTCTTCTTTAGGATCTTCCTTTAAAGGTTCTGCCTATGCCATTGATGGCCATAAACTAAGACTGTAAACTTTAATTAGCAAGTCCCTAGATTTACGTCATCCTTTTCAAAATGATTTTACCACTTTTAGCTGCAAAGCTGTGGGCTTCCCGTACTCCGTCCAAATGTGGATTGTTTCTAGCTGAAAGGAACGCTGCTTATTTTCATGAGCATCCTCATGCTGGAAAGAAAGCATTGTTAGAAAAAAGTTAGAAAAAGAGGGAGAGGAATGGTACCAGACGTCCAATCATTCTTCTCCAAAACTTAGCATTATTTTTATGAATAAAATGTTTCTCAATTTGCCATTTGCCTTGAGATTGGTCAATGTGTAATGCCCCAAAATGGTTGGTTTTTTTTAACCTTTGTCCAGTTTTAGGCAATTTTCCCAGATGAAAGTCACCAAACTTTCATACCATCAGTAATGAAAGTTGTCAGAACTGTCTGCTTTTGTCACTGTTTTAAGTTGACAATTACAGAGTAAAAAAGCCATAAGGCTGAAACCAATTACAAGTATTTTGTTTTCCCTTGAAACCTTTGATAAAAGTCTCTGTGGAGACTTTGTAAAACTATTGAATTGGTTAATCAATTATCTATAGGTTCTTTCTTTTTGACTTCACAAACTGAAAAAAAAAATTGCTACCAAAGTAGCAGTTTATAATTATACCTAAATAGCTCTTAGTACTGATAACATATGAAATAAATGCTGTGTTATCTATGAATTGAATATTTACATAATAGCACACTTCTACTAATCAAAATTACCTTAACTCTAGGTATCTGAATATGGCACCAATATATGCTACAGTTCTAAACAAATAATTGTTATGAAATATGTATAAACCAAAGAAATTACTTCTTTTTGAAAGTGAAAAATAGTTACAGAATAAACTATAAATTTATGTAGCTATATATTGTATATTAAGCCTAATTATCTGTTTGGGTAATGAAAAATAATCTTAAAGCTTCCATAGGGGAAATATGTATAGTAGTGATCAATTTTACTCACAATGTGTTACATCCCAAGGAGAGGATAGGATATTCAAAGAGGAGAATCAGACTAAACATGAGCTGCCAAGTTCCCATTAAGTGGTAAAAAAAAAAAAAAAAAGTCCCTAAATCAAAGATTCTTTTTTAACTTACCATATTGGGATAATTATGACAAAGGAGATTGCATTTAATTGGAAGATGCTGAACAGAGGCAACTCAGAGGCTATGGCTTTGCTCAAGTGAAGGAAGAACAGCTTGTTTAAATAGTTTTAATGAAAAGAAGAATATAACTGTGATTCCTGATGGGCTAGAGTTCAAGCAAGCTGTACTATACAGCAGGACAAAGAGAAGGAATAATATACATGTAAGGCAGAGAAATGCTCACACAATGTCAAACCAGAAGAACGATCTTATATGTCACCAACAGATCCTTAAGGGAAACCAATGCATGAAGAATTCGGTCGCTCTTTTTTTTACTGTTTTTATTTAAAATTCCAGTTAGTTAATAAACCCCACAATGTTAGTTTCTAGTGTATAATATAGTGATTCAACACTTCCATACAATTCCCAGTGAAGTCACTGACTCTTAATTTAGATAGATACATATTCATATGTGTTTTCTTTTTAAAAATCACATTCTAGATTGCTATGTATTGATGAAGGTTACCCATGAGTGTTTTGTTTAATTTTTATTATTTTTTTATTTTTTTACAAATAGTTTATTGTCAAATAGGTTTCCATATAACACCCAGTGCTCATCCCCACAAGTGGCCTCCCCCATGCCCATCCCCCCCTCCCCCCCACATCCATCAGTCCTCAGTTTGTTCCTCAGCATTCAAGAGTCTCTCATGGTTTGCCTCTCTCCCTTTCCCCCACCATTTCCGCCCTTCTTCTCCCCCATGGTCCTTAGTTAAGTTCCTCCTAATCTTCCTATACTGCAAACATATGATATCTGTCCTTCTCTGCCTGACTTATTTCGCTCAGCATAACACCCTCAAGGTCCATCCATGTTGCTACACATGGCCAGATTTCATTGTTTCTCATTGCCATGTAGTATTCCATGGTATAGATAAACCACATCTTCTTGATCCATTCGTCCGTTGATGGACACTTAGGCTCTTTCCATGTTTTAGCTATTGTGGAGAGTGCTGCTATGAACATTGGGGTACATGTGCTCCTATGCCTCAGCATTTCTGTATCCCTTGGGTAAATTCCTAGCAGTGCTATTGCTGGGTCATAGGGGAGTTCTATTGTTAGTTTCCTGAGGAACCTCCACACTGTTTTCCAGAGGGGCTGTACCAGTTTACATTCCCACCAACAGTGTAGGAGGGTGCCCGTTTCTCCACATCCTCGCCAGCATCTAGAGTTCTCTGATTTGCTCATTTTAGCCACTCTGACTGGCGTGAGGTGGTATCTCAGTGTGGTTTTGATTTGTATTTCCCTGATGAGGAGGGATGCTGAGCATCGTTTCATGTGTCTGTTGGCCATCTGGATGTCCTCTTTGGAGAAGTGTCTGTTCATGTCTTCTGCCCATTTCTTCACTGGGTTGTTTGTTTTTCGGGCGTGTAGTTTGGTGAGTTCCTTATAGATTCTGGATATTAACCCTTTATCTGATATGTCATTTGCAACTATCTTTTCCCATTCCGTTGGTTGCCTATTAATTTTCTGGGTTGTTTCCTTGGCTGTGCAGAAGCTTTTAATCTTGATGAGGTCCCAACAGTTTATTTTTGCTCTTGATTCCCTTGCTTTTGGGGATGTGTCAAGTAAGAAGTTGCTGCGGTGGAGGTCAAGGAGGTTGTTTCCTGCTTTCTCCTCTAGGGTGTTGATAGTTTCCTGTCTCACGTTCAGGTCCTTTATCCATTTTGAGTTGATTTTTGTGCATGGTGTGAGAAAATGATCTAGTTTCATTCTTCTGCATGTTGCTGTCCAGTTCTCCCAACACCATCTGTTAAAAAGGCTGTCTTTTTTCCATTGGATATTCTTTCCTGCTTTGTCAAAGATCAGTTGGCTGTATACTTTTGGGTCCACTTCTGAGTTCTCAATTCTGTTCCATTGGTCTATGTGTCTGTTTTTGTGCCAATACCATACTGTCTTGAGGATGACAGCTTTGTAGTAGAGGCTGAAGTCTGGGATGGTGATACCTCCCGTTTTGGTTTTATTTTTCAGTATTACTTTGGCTATTCGGGGTCTTTTGTGGTTCCATACAAATTTTTGGATAGTTTGTTCTAGTTTTGAGAAGTATGCTGGTGCAATTTTGATTGGAATTGCATTGAATGTGTAGAGTGCTTTAGGTAGTAATGACATCTTAACTATATTTATTCTTCCTATCCATGAGCATGGAATGTTTTTCCATTTCTTTGTGTCTTCTTCAATTTCCTTCATAAGTTTTCTATAGTTTTCATCATACAGATCTCTTGTATCCTTGGTTAGGTTTATTCCGAGGTATTTTATGGTTTTTTGTGCAATTGTGAATGGGATCAGTTTCTTGATTTCTCTTTCTGTTGCTTCATTATTGGTGTATAAAAATGCAACCGATTTCTGTACGTTGATTTTGTACCCTGCAACTTGGCTGAATTCTTGGATCAGTTCTAGTAGGCTTCTGGTGGAGTCTGTCGGGTTTTCTATGTAGAGTATCATGTCATCTGCGAAGAGTGAAAGTTTGACTTCCTCTTTGCCAATTCTGATGCCTTTGATTTCCTTTTGTTGTCTGATGGCTGATGCTAGGACTTCCAGCACTATGTTAAACAACAGTGGTGAGAGTGGACATCCCTGTCGTGTTCCTGATCTCAGGGGGAAAGCTCTCAGTTTTTCCCCGTTGAGGATGATGTTAGCTGAAGGCTTCTCATAGATGGCTTTGATGATGTTTAAGTAGGTTCCTTCTATCCCAACTTTCTCGAGAGTCTTTATTAAGAAGGGATGCTGTATTTTGTCAAATGCTTTTTCTGCATCTATTGACAGGATCATATGGTTTTTATCTTTTCTTTTATTGATATGATGGATCACATTGATTGATTTGCGAATGTTGAACCAGCCCTGTAACCCAGGAATGAATCCCACTTGATCTTGGTGGATGATTCTTTTGATATGCTGCTGGATTCGATTTGCAAGGATCTTGTTGAGAATTTTTGCATCCGTATTCATCAAGGATATTGGCCTATAGTTCTCTTTTTTTGTTGGATCTCTGTCTGGCTTGGGAATCAGAGTGATGCTGGCTTCATAAAATGAGTCCGGGAGTTTTCCTTCGACTTCTATTTTTTGGAATAGCTTGAGAAGAATTGGGATTAATTCTGTTTTAAATGTCTGGTAGAATTCCCCAGGGAAACCATCAGGTCCAGGGCTCTTATTTGTTGGGAGATTTTTGATCACTGATTCGATTTCTTCACTCGTTATGGGTCTGTTCAGGTTTTCTATTTCTTCCCGTGTGAATTTTGGTAGTGAGTGTGTGTTTAGGAATTTGTCCATTTCTTCTAAGTTGTCCAATTTGTTGGCATATAATTTTTCATAGTATTCCCTGATAATTGCTTGTATTTCTGAGGGGTTGGTTGTAATAAGTCCATTTTCATTCATAATTTTGTCTATTTGGGTGCTCTCTCTTTTCTTTTTGATAAGCCTGGCTAGAGGTTTGTCAATTTTGTTTACTTTTTCAAAAAACCAACTCTTGGTTTCATTGATCTGTTCAATTGTTTCTTTGGTCTCTATGTTGTTTATTTCTGCTCTAATTTTTACTATTTCTCTTCTTCTACTGGGTTTAGGGCGTTCTTGTTGCTCTGCCTCTAGCTCCTTTAGGTGAGCTGTTAGATTTTGGACTTGTGCTTTTTCTAATCTCTTGAAATAGGCCTGGAGAGCAATGTACTTTCCTCTTAGGACTGCCTTGGCCGCATCCCATAGATTTTGAATTGTTGTGTTTTCATTTTCATTTGTTTCCATATATTTTTTAATTTCCTCTCTAATTGCCTGATTGGCCCATTCATTCTTTAGAAGGGTGTTCTTTAACCTCCATGTTTTTGGCGGTTTTCCAGACTTCTTCCTGTAATTGATTTCAAGTTTCAAAGCATTGTGATCTGACAGTGTGCATGGTATGATCTCTATTCTTTTATATTTATTGAGGGCTGCTTTATGTCCCAGTATGTGATCTATCTTGGAGAATGTGCCATGCGCACTTGAGAAGAAAGTAAATTCCCTGGCCTCAGGATGTAAAGTTCTAAATATATCCGTCAGATCCATCTGGTCCAATGTGTCTTTCAAGTCCATTATTTCTTTAGTGATTTTCTGTCTGGTTGACCTATCCATTGCTGTAAGCGGAGTATTAAAGTCCCCTGCTATTAGCACATTCTTATCTATAAGCTTGTTTCTGTTTGTGATTAATTGTTTTAGATATTTAGGTGCTCCCATATTCGGTGCGTAGACATTTATGATTGTTAGTTCTTCCTGATGGATGGACCCTGTAATTATTATGTAGTGCCCTTCTTCATCTCTTGTGATTGTCTTTAATTTAAAGTCCAGTTTGTCTGATATAAGTATCGCTACTCCGGCTTTCTTTTGATTTCCTGTAGCATGATATATATTTCTCCATCCCCTTACTTTTAATCTGAAGGTATCTTCCCGTCTAAAATGAGTTTCTTGTAGACAGCATATTGATGGATTTTGTTTTTTAATCCATTCTGCTACCCTATGTCTTTTGATTGGAGCATTCAGCCCATTTACATTCAGTGTTATTATTGAAATATGTGGGTTTAGAGTCTTTGTATCTTTTGTAGGGTTCATGTTTGTGGTGGTGTCTCTGGTATCTTTGTTCCTTGCAACCTTTCCTTCAGAGCATCCCCCTCAGGATTTCTTGTAGGGCTGGCTTCGTGGTGACAAATTCTTTCAATTTCTGTTTATTTGGAAAGGTTTTTATCTCTCCTTCTATTTTGAATGACAGGCTTGCTGGATAGAGGATTCTTGGCTGCATATTTTTACTGTTCATCACATTGAAGATTTCCTGCCATTCCTTTCTAGCCTGCCAAGTTTCAGTAGATAGGTCTGTCACCACTCTGATAGGTTTCCCTTTGTATGTTAGGGCCCTTTTCTCCCTAGCTGCTTTCAAAATTCTCTCTTTGTCCTTGTATTTGGCCATTTTCACTATGATATGTCGTGCAGAAGATCGATTCAGGTTACGTCTGAGGGGAGTCCTCTGAGCCTCTTGTACTTCCACATTTACTTCCTTCCCCAGGTCGGGGAAGTTCTCTGCTATAATTTGTTCCAGGACTCCTTCAGCACCTTTCCCTCTCTCTTCCTCTTCTGGGATTCCTATGATACGGATATTGTTGCGTTTGACCGTATCGCTGAGCTCTCGAATTCTTCTTTCCTGTTCCTGGATCAGTTTGTCTCTTTTTTTGTCAGCTTCTTGTTTTTCTCTCATGGTGTCTTCTAAATCACTTATTCTCCTTTCTGCCTCTTCCATCCGTGCATTGGAGGCCTCTAATTTATTATGGATCTCATTTTCGCATTTTTAAATTCTTCATGCCTATTTTTATTTTCCATTCTGTCTGTAGCCGTAGTTTCTTTGATGTCCCCTATGCTTTTTTGAAGCCCAGCTATTAATTATACTATTATTATTCTAAAATCTTGTTCAGTTATGCTGCTTATATTTGTTTTGAGCAGTTCATTAGCTGTCATTTCTTCTTGGAGTTTCTTTGGAAGAGAGCTCTTTCATTTCGTCATTTTAGTTACCTTTCTGGCTCGAGTTAGTTTTAAAGACGTGTTATGCTCTCTGCACCTATGAGCGCTGCTGTATCCAAGAAGACTCTTTGACTGTCCAGGGCCTATCCTTTCAGAGAGTGTTTTTTGTTTTTTTTTTATGTTTTATTTGTTTGTTAGAAGCCTTTCTCAGTGGATTCTGCATCCTTTTTCTCCCAATCTCTCAGGTATCTTAAGGTTTCCAGTGGTTTCAGATCTTTTCCGTGTGAGGTATGGGCGCGAATGCAAGTACGGAACTCCTTACTTCTCCGCCATCTTGCCCCCTCTATCCATGAGTGTTTTAAAAGTTACCTTTTTCTCTATAGAAATGGGCTTTCAAGAATTTTCCAAAATAACTTTCAAAAATATTTTTTTAGTAGTATATTAGCAGAGTCGTAACATTGCAAAGACAGTAACTCAAGAACAAGGATCTAGAACCTCATTAGAAATAAAATAAAAACATATTTTTAAAATTATCTTAAACAATAAAATGTCAGGTTGTGTCCAACTGGTGAAAAAAACTTAATTGGGTCCAAGTATCCAACTAGATCACCTATTTTTAGGCCCCTTCTGGGAGAAAATAAAAAACAATATAAAATGGTAAAATTTTTAAGCAGTCACTTACAATTACGAGGAAACTGTCAGAAGTGTTAAAAATAGTAATTAAGACAGTGGAATTTCAGAGCAGAGGGGGATAGTCTTAGACACAGAATAGACCACACAGAATAAGACATATGTATGTGACAACACTTGAGAGTGGAGACAGGCAAGTCTCTAGGGATGGGACAGATTTCTAAAATAAATGGTTCTGGGACCATTGGATAGTCCTATAAACAAATTATTGTAGGTAACTTCCTCATAAAAAGTATACATCAATCTCAGATAATGGAATACTCAAATATGAAAGGCAACATTATAGAACTTGTTAAAATATCTATAGAAGGCAGTCTTTGGACCTTGAAATAGGCAAAGACTTCTCAAAAACATCTAGAAAACTACAGCCTAGAAAAAACAGACTTATAAATGAAGCTACAGTAAAAATACAAATTTTTTCTAATACAAGAATACCATAAATAATAAAACAGTCAAGTAACAAAATTTACACAGGTATCTGCAACATATACAAGTGACAAAAAATTGATCCTGTGGATTATACCTGCTAAAAACCATTAAGAAAAAGACAAAGAGATTAATAGAAAAATTGACAAAGGATATCAACAGGTATTTTACAGAAAGAGAAGCAGGAGACTGGCTGGCTCAGTCAGTAGAGCATGCTACTCTTGGTTTCAGGGTTGTGAGTTCAAGCCCCATGTTGGGCATAGAGCTTACTTAAAAATAAATAAATTACTTAATTTAATTTGAAAAAATCCATTATGAAAAGAATAAGCAAGATAAAAACACAATTAACCACAAAAGTCATCATGGAAATATCATCAGTCATTCACCTGCAAATGTGTGTGTGTGTGGATAAAAGCATATATCTACACACACATAGATAGATAGATTGATAGATAGATAGATAGATGATAGGTAGATAGATATACGCCACATAAATTATATTTATATACATTTACCCCATATTCTGACAATACCAAATAGGTCTATACCATATAGAAAATTCTGTATATGTGCAGCACATACAAGAAAATCCATGGCCACTGATATAATATCAAAATGCTGAAATAATCCATGTGTATATCAATAACAGAGTTGATAAATGTTCAATATTCAGAAAATGGAATGTTATAAAACATAAATGCACTATATGAATGCATATATGGGCATGAATACATCCCACAGTCACAATTCCTGAAGTAGAGGTCACAAGCAGTAAATAAAATGTATAAGATAATGAAAATAATTAAAATTGAAATTATGATTGCTAGAAAAGTTATGCATACTATATAGTATATAAAATATATAGTTATATAATAATATGTAATATATAATTATATATATGTATATATCACAATGGAAAGAATAGTGAAATTATAAAGCCAAAATCCAAAACTGATGGTAGTTATATCTTAGGAAAAGAGAAGGAAACGATGAAGGAGGCATATATCAGTGACTTGGAATTTATTAATGTATTGATATTATTCTAACTCTTTTTCTTCTTAAAACAAAATTTTAACATTTATTTATTTTTGAGCGAGAGAGACAGAATGTTGGTGGGGTAGGAGAATAGAGAGAGGAAGACACAGAATGTAAAGTAGGCTCCAGGCTCCAAGCTGTCAGCACAGAGCCTAATGTGGGGTTTGAACCCACGAACCTTGAGACCATGACCTGAGCTGAAGTCCCACACTTAACCAACTGAGCCACCCAGGTGCCTTGATTTTATCCTAACTCTTTAGATGATGAGTATGTGACTGTGTTTATTTTTGAACTATAATTGTCTTCCACCTATTATTTTATTGACCATATTTATGATAACATACACGAATAGGAAGGATAAAAATGAGAAACTAAAGAAATGATTTGATGGATTTAATTTTAACAACAATAAATCTAAAATACCTTGGGGTAGGGACACCTCGGGGGCTCTGTTGGTTAAGCACTCAATTGATACTGTCAGCATAGAGCTTGCTTGGCATTTTCTCTCTCCCCCTCTCTCTGACCCTTCCTGACTTGTGCATGCTCTCTCTCAAACTAAGTAAATAAACTTAAAAAAATATATTTAAAATAAATAATTAATTAATTAATTTAAAAATCTTGGGGTATACAATTGTCCTATACAAAACCACGTGACTACTTCAGTCTGAGAAACCTGGCCGATGTTTTTTCTTTTCCAGCCCTTAGCATCTTTCATCTCCCAGACAAGATAGGGCTCTATTCTACCTTCAGGCTGGCGCCATAACTCCTTTAACCACATCCTGGGGTTACCTGTACCTTTCAGTACTCTTATCACCACTGCAGCCAGCAAAGCCTTGAGTTGAATGCCACTGTACACCTTGATTCTTTGCTTATTTGTAGATCATCTAATATTGATCTTTTGCGACGGTTAGACTTCTCACTTTCTAGAACATTTCATTGCCAGATGCTACATAATTTCCTGAGATACTATTTTATTTTGCTGAGGGGACACCCTGACTTTGCATGATGCCTCTTGGGACTGTGAAAAGGGGTACCTTGCCTGGCACAGAAATTTGTAATTCTTTACCTTTTTATATTTTTTCATTAGTGCTTTATTTATTTTTCTCCCAGTTACATAAACCATAATTAAATGTTGTATTGTCCCTGCCAATTTCATCCTTACTTAATTGCCTCTCTTTTGTTCCTCATTTTCTATGTAGTGACAAATCACTGGTGTGTTTTAATTGTTAAGATAATTTCCAAAGAAATTATCTGTAAATAAACCACTTCATCGAGACTGGCTTAAAATACTTTTGGATTGTTAACTATATAATCAGTGCTTTGTATTGCCCCAGCAATTTCTTTAAAAAGCAAAATGTGTACTGTGTCCCTTTCTAACTCATGCGGTTATAGGACACAACACTGCGTTTAATTTATGTTGACTCAAACTATTTTCACATTGTTTAAAGTATATTAGTTTTGTGTTTCCAAATGGGCCATAAGTCCCTTGGGAACCGAGAAAACATCCAATTTTTGTAACAACTTCTAACAACCACCTACCACCTCAATATCTAACACTGACTTAGATGTCATTGATAAAAAAAATGTTAATTATGTCTTTAGTGAATTCCTATAGCAAGAGTACATTGATACATAACAGATTCCTCATAATTTATCAAATTGTAATTTCATGGGCTTTTATCTTTTTCCCCTCGATGAAAAAGTTTGAGCTTTGGAACCAGTTTGATGAGTTTCAGAGACCAATATTTATGGTTTCCAAACATCTATTCTCTTTTTCAGAGTGATAGGGTTACACTAACTTTATATCAAGGAAACACTATCAATTAACTGGAACTTTCTAAGAGGCCAAGAGACTTAGTAAATTGTAGTTTTTTTGAAGCCTGAAACCTATAAATATCTACCCACCATTGCCATCTAATACCATTGTTCCTGTTTATTCCTCACCAAAGAAAGATCCTGTTTTTCAAGATCCTCTCCAATAAATAGCGTTTAGATAGTGATGTTTTACTGCTGCAGCTCACCTCTGGGTTGTCTCTACATGCAAAAGGTGAAAGGAAGTACAAACTAAGGTTACACTCTTTAATTATAATGAGACACAAGCAGAACAGCAATAATCATTTTGCTTCCAATTCCTAATGGACTCTAAAGTAAAGGTCATCTAAATTTTAGTAATCAATCTCTAACAAATTTACATAGTATGGCTTCTACTGTATTTAGACAGATAATGTGCCTTGTTAAGCCCAATTATTAAGGAACGATCCTTACCTATATTACCCGTTTCTGAAGATAAGTTTCTATATGTAATCAACAATCTATATTTCACTACTTTTGGGTTCTCAGAACCTGAAACCGAGAACTTGGCAATATGTAAAGAAGACAATAAAATTTCCTAAAAATTATTAACTCCGCTATATGAAAAAAACACACTTTTTTCCTTATTTTTACTCTCAACAATAAAATTCAGCATAACATGGAATACTATTACTATCAGCCACACGAACAGCTGTTAATTGTTGCAAAGGGCAGTGTTACTGATCCACACAGATCCTTTCCAATCCCCTTTACATTTTGGGGCACTTCTCCCTCTGCTTTTGTGTGCTTTTGCTTCCAATGGCTAACAACTGCACATTTTCAGAGCCCTGTTCTTGGCTTACAAAGTGCCTAGGAATTTTAGCTAACCTGAGGCAGTCTTATAAATGACTCCCTTACAGTTTAGAATTCCTCTGCAGAATAAGGAGACTTGGCCGGAAATCAATCACCTGTGGGGCTTTCTCTTCTTCCTTGCCCAGCTTTCCCTACAACCTCACCAGCCTTTCCGGGGAGCACTCCTTTGTAAATCACATGCACAGTCATCTGCTTCTCTGAGTTTGTTTTTTGATAAATATGAAGAAACAGACATTGATAAATAATCATTTATAATTTATAAATACTGGATGCTGCCTAAACTTCAATTCAACCTCGTCTAAAGTCTGTGGATCACCCAAAATCATGGACATCAAGGGCATGGTATAGAGTTTTCATCTAAATTTCACCTTTTCTTGTAAACTAAACTTTGCTTGTATTCACATGCTGGGTGTCTGCTTCTCACTTCAGATACCTTCATAACTTAATTATAAAGTCTTGGATCTCTGCTTATCTCATTGCTCCAAGTACTGTCTTTGAGTAGAGTCTGTTTCATGCAAGTCTTTGTTTCTCCCACGGTAGTACATCAAGTGTTTTCTGCCTGCTTATAGGTTGTAAGATGACTACTGCATTACATTTCTTGAACTCTCTAACTAGAACATCCCAAGTCTCTGCTTTTTTCCCCCATTTTAGATACCTCTTTACTCCTCTTAGTTTGCCTTCTGCTTATCAGTGTAGAGCAGTTGTAAATCTCTTTTTGATTAAAATTATTTTCTGTATTTAGTCATGACAAAAAAGTTTTCTTTCCTGTTTGAAGCTGTATCATTTCCCCTTAAATATCTTCCTGGCACCCTCCTCTCATGAACATTTATTGCCACAGGCCATCATGTTTCATATTTGAGAAACAAAGATTTTATGCTCACACATTTTCATAGAATTCTTGAAAAAAATCTGTTCTCATACAATGATGATCTTTGTAAAAAGAAGATCACCAAAATTAGTTTTTATTCAGGTGCAACTCTAAATCATTTTTAGAACAAAATCTGTATCGTCTGTATAAGAAAGGGATTATAGTGATGTGTTTGCCTTACAAATTTGAATGCAGCTTGGCTCATTTCTATCTCATATCCTTAAGATCACTGTAAGAAATTCTACTTCCTCATAGTGGGTTATCGACTCTCTGATGTTGTTGTTGAAGTTCTGAATTAACTAGTGTTTCCACAAGACCTTTTTAATCGGAATTCTAATTTAACTCTTTTCTGTCTTCTTATTCCCTCATTCAGCATTTCATTACCATGAACTCTTCTCTGTTAAATCCAAAGCATATGGCAAAAATTATAAACAAGTATTAGGAAAATAAAGATTTAGGTTGGTATATATTTCCAAGTCTAAGATGATCAGAAATCAAAATATGTCTTCATTTTTACTATGTGTAGTCCAGTCAGGAACACACTGAAATTAAGGTGTTTGTGGCTTTACCACAGCTGTATAGAATTGATTCAAACATATAATTTAAGAGAGGATAGGCCCTGGAGATAAGATGCTGAAAGAAAAAAAAATCCGGAATAAAACATTTATAAGACAAAGTTTAAAAATTAGACATATATATTTAAAGATTTCTTTAGTTCCTTCTGCTTGAAGAGAAACATAAATCTCAATGAGTTTTCAGTAACTTATTTACATATAAACTTATGTTTTTTACATCAAATAATGCAAAATGTACTTGAGGTAGCTTACAAAATTTTTAAAAACTAGAACCACTGAAATAATTTTAAAATAATGTGTTCATGTAATAATGACAGGGATAGATGTATCAGAGAATAAGATAAATTAATGTTTCCAACACCACAGTGTTATAATTTTTTACTTAAAAATCTATTTAGAATTCAGGTCTCTTTAATTGAAACATTTTAGAAATATTAAGTTTTTCTTTTTCTGATGGTCAAGTTAGATCACATCTGAAGATTGCTTTTATATGACACAAATAGTATTTTTACATAAACTACAGCAAAGTTCTCCAAAGAAATGAAATATTAGACTACAGGAGAAAAATACAGTAGATTTCAAAGTTCTCCAGTGCCCCTTTCTTCTACCCACCACACACACTTCCATACACATTCCCACACCCACACCCCCCACACACATCAAGGTTGAAATATATTTCCTATTTTCCATGTCTAAGTATTAAGAACTTTAAATTCAGACTACAGTTTAGAAAATCATATTTTAAAAATTAAAGTATATGGGAACTTGGGTGGCTTGGTCAGTTAAGCATCCAACTTCAGCTCAGGTCATGATCTCCCGGTTCTTGAGTTCCAGCCACATGATAGGTTCTGTGCTGACAGCTTGGAGCCTGGTGCCTGAATATTAGCATAGAAATGATTATGTAGACTTATAATATATATGGAGATCATGGAAAAGTAAAAAAAATACTAATTATGCAAAAGTCTGTAAGATTGAGTGATGAGACATGTAGAAGTAAATAGATTTTAATCAGAGAGTACTCGGAGTTTGAGGTTTGCTAAGATAGATGAGTGAAAGATATAGTCATCTCGTCCACGTCTGAAATAAAAGGAAGAGTCAAGCAAATTGACTGGAGAAAGTACAATAATGATAACACTTGATTTATCACTACAGATGTACTACAATTTTTTTACATTTATTATTTTTTATTTTTTTAAATGTTTTATTTATTTCTGAGAGAGAGAGACAGCATGAGCAGGGGAGGGTCAGAGAGAGAGGGAGACCCAGAATCTGAAACAGGCTCGAGGCTCTGAGCTGGCAGTCAGCACAGAGCCCGACACGGGGCTCGAACCCACGAACTGTGAGATCATGACCTGAGTCGAAGTCAGACACTCAGCTGACTGAGCCACCCAGGCACTCCCAGTTGTACTATATAAAGGATATATAGAATAAAAGAATGAAATTGTGTTAAAATCATTGAGGAAATTCATATAAAGTCCCAGAGCACAGTTGATATAAACATCGCATACAGAAGAAGCTGTCACATACAGGAAAAGCTGTGGGTGAACAAAATCCTTCACAGAAGTACTTTGTAGAAATCTAATTTAAACGTATATTTAATATTTTTAAATAAATAGACCATGAATAGTATAAATTCTGTGTTCACCTCCATTGTTATACTGTCACATTTGAATCAATATTATTAGAGAATTATTATAGTAAAGACAGTTTGGGGAACAATTACCAGAAATAGTGATAAATTGGTGTTTTAAAATTCTAGAAAATGTCTACCTATTATTTTTCTTTGAAATGCTAAGATGATTAGGCATTTTAATATATACTTATTACATTAGTAATATCCTAACTTTCAAAATGAACACAAATCTTTCACTGAAATCTCTCCAATGTCTGGAAGTAAATTTAATTTTTACTGTTAATGTAATCATCTGTAGTCATTCTTCAGGTGGTTATGACATTATTTTAGACTGATAACTCATAACATTTTTTAAACTTCTTATAAAAAGAATGTTAAGATATTGTTCTATATAGGTCATCTTCTTCAAGTAAAACAATATTTGAATTCTTATGTATAATGTCAATATAAAAATAAAAAACTAAAAAATGTTCAGAATAAATTTAACATAAATTAAATTGAAAAAACAAACAAAAAATTAAAGGTAAATAATGCAAAATCTGATTAGTTTTGAAAAGAACCACAAAAGAGACAAAACTCTTAGTATATTAAAAACAGAGGAATCAAAAGGGATAAGAATGGGAATGAAAAATAAGATATAAATTGAAAAGAGACAAATGAGTCTGAGAATATACTATTTACCAATTGATGGGATCAAATGTGTGATGAGGAAATGAATGGCTTCTTAGTAAAAATGTGTATTGACCAGAAAGGATACGAAACTTTGAGACCAGTGCAGAGAGAGAGACTTAAGATGGAAACTATCTATTTTAAAAGATTCTGGGGGCGCCTGGGTGGCTTAGTCGGTTAAGCGTCCAACTTTCGCTTAGGTCATGATCTCATGGTTCGTGGGTTCGAGCCCCGCGTCAGGCTCTGTGCTGACTGCCAGCTCAGAGCCTGGAGCCTGTTTCAGAGTCTGTGACTCCCTCTCTCTCTCTGACCCTCCCCTGCTCTCTCTCTCTCTCTCCTAGAAATAAATAAAACATTTAAAAACATTTTTTAAAGATTCTGAATAGCGAAGCTCCTGGGTGGCCCACTGGGTTAAGCCTCAGACTCTTGATTTCAGGTCAGGTCATGATCTCACAGTCGTGGGATTGAGCCTCAGGCTGGGCTCCACGCTGAGTGTGGGGCCTGTTTGGGATTCTCCCTCTCTCTCTGCCTCTGCCCTGCTCATGTGCTCTCTCTCTCTCTCTCTCTCTCTCTCTCTCAAAATAAATATACTTTAAAAAATGCTTTGAAAGATTCTGAATAGAAGGATGCCTGGGTGGCTCAGTCGATTAAGCAGACGACTTCAGCTCAGGTCATGATCTCATAGCTGGTGAATTCAAGCCCCACATCCAGCTCTGATGACAACCCAGAGTTTGGAGCCTGCTACAGATTCTGTCTCCCTCTCTTTCTGCCCCTCCCACACTCACGCTCTGTCTCTGTCCTTTCAAAAATAAATAAAAACATTAAAAAATATTCTGGGTAGTGTGCATATAGGGAAGTTGAATCACTAATTGTACATATGAAACTGATGTGACATTATATATCAACTATACTCAGATTAAGTTTTTTTAAATAGACTCTGAATGTAACTTTTTCTCACTATGTGGTAGCTATTCTTAAAAGACTAAACTGTACCACTTGGAGGATCAGGCTCTTCTCCTTTACCACCGTTTTATAGCTGGGCCAACTAGTTGTGTACCTAAAGTTTTTGGCTCATCTGCCACTGAATAAGTGCAGGCAGCACCACACTGTAGGACATGAGAGTTTATGATCCCAGTTCCCACTGATGAGGCTGGATAGGACAACCAGAGAAGACTGTGGAATAAATCATTTGTGGAGTGAACTATATTCCCCTTGTTTTGGGTTGCACCAAGAAAGAGTTTCTCTGGGATGCTCTTTGCAAGAAGTCCTTAAGTGTCCAGTAAAATCTTCTGGATTTTTCTGTTCAGTTTTTCTTAGGCTTGTTTCAAACCAGTAGCTAACATGGTGGGTGATGCATCACTTCCCATTGCACCTCACCTTTCCTTACTCCTTCCTATTCTTTCTCCCCACTGTTACTGCCTTATATTTGTACCTTCTAAAGAAAATAATCCATTCTTTCTTTTTTTTCATGTTCTATTTTATAGAGGACTCAGGTGAAGTCACCAGTGGTTAAAAAAAGGAATAAGGAAAGAAAAAAGAAAATGATAAAGATGATTTAGTGCACTTAAACTCATAATCCCAAACTTTTCATTTAACAATATAGACAATTTAATAGCCAAGAATAGTCAATAAATGAATGAAAAGAGACTTGTACCATCTCTACAAGCCACTGTAATCAAATCATATTGTTTTAGTGCAGATATAAAAATATTATTAATAATCTAAGAATATATATCAGTATATGTAAATGTGTGAGAAACGCAGAATTTATGTAAATGAAATAAAAAGATCTTTTGGTTGAGAAATGCAATGGCATTGCTGAGTGCTAATGAAGAGGAAAATAGAGGCAAATATCTATTTCACAATTCAATTTTAAGGAAATACCAAATGATCTAGGTTACTAATTTTAAGTTTACTAGATCGGAGGTTATGTGTACATTATGGGGGTAAAAAAGACCTTCGTATCTTATAATAAACAACAACAGCAAAATGGGCATATTTTGCCATAGTACAAATTAAAAGCATTGGGGACATAAAACAAGAAAAATCTAATTCATACGAAGAGCTAATATTTACACAACAAAATTTTAAAACTAAAATAAAGACATTTTGAAAATTTGACAAAGGATATTAAAAATTATATATAAAAAACTATTGACCATACATGTATGAAAGCAATCTCCAGATTCTTAGTAGCCAAAGAAATATAAAGTTTCCCAAAATATCTACATTCATTAATTGGTTGACGTTAAAAGAATTATGGTTGAAAATAATAAGCAAATCAACAAAAATTATCTACCAGTTTTCGGTAAGTGCTAACATGAGGAAGAAGCCACAGTGAGTGTACAAGAGTAGGGGAAAGAGAGATCTTTTATTTTTAGACAAGGTTGTCCAACAGAGCCCTCTTCAAGCAGTAAGGAAATGAGGTTGGGGCTGAAATCCTGAGACGCTGGACTCTGGTCGCTCATAACAACCCACTGAGAAGAAAAGAAATTAACTTAGAGGACACCACCGACTTTATCAAAACTGAGGTTACCTAATGAAATGTTTCTTCACTCATAACCTGCATATTTACTGTGCTTAAACAGCTCTCCTTCAGTAAAAGTTCAAATTACTCTCGCTTTTTCCAAGAAAGTAGTATGGTTCTTTGTTTTTCTTTTAACATTTTATTTATTTCTGAGAGAGAGAGAGACAGCATGAGCAGGCGAGGGTCAGAGAGAGAGGGAGACAGAATCTGAAACAGGCTCCAGGCTCTGAGCTGGTTGTCAGCACAGAGCCTGACACAGGGCTCGAGCCCACAAACCATGAGATCATGACCTGAGCCGAAGTCGGATGCTTAACCAACTGAGCCACCCAGGCGCCCCGGCACTTTGTTTTTCTACAGGCCAAATGCATCACCATCATAATTTAGGTTGGAAAAAAAAAAAAAAAGTCAGCTACACCTGAGGGTGAATCCTTCATACAGAAAGCTGTCAATATAAAAATCGAAGACCCAGAAGTGTCAGCAAACCCATTGATTTCCAAGGAGACCAATGTGATGGGAGAAGACCCTGCAGCTGAGGCAGATGTGAGAACTGATGTAAGAGGACACAAGTGGACCTTGAAGGACATGGAGGAACTTTAAATGCACCCCCTTGGAGGATTTTGAGGAAAGGAATGGCAAGGTGTGGGTTACATTTAGTAAGTGAAGAAAGCAAGTGACAAAGCAAAGTATAAAACACGTTATCATTTCTATATAAAAATGCACAAGAAAATAAATGAAATCTCTCCAGGTATGCACGTGTATAGGAGCCACGAGAAAAATGTAGAAAGACCCCTACCAACCAGGCTGCCAAAATTGCTGCCCCAGGTCAATGGGGATGGTAGAAAACTTCGCTGGTGTTGTCACTTGGTACAGAGAGATTATACTACTTTTCTAACTTGAAAACAACCCAAAAAAGGATGAGTTTGAAGAAAATCTAAATGCAATCAACCATAATCATAGTTGAACGAGAAATGTAGTAAACCACAAACTACTAAAAAAGATTATTAATTTAGAATCTTGGCTGTAATTTGAAAGAGTAACAGTGAAATGACTCTTACAGCTAAAAGATAAACAATTAGATTTGTACTTTAAAATATTTGCATAATGCTAATTACGGCGTACCACTTTCTAGGATTCGTATACTTAATCCCTAAAACTCAACTTTCTAAACTTTCTCATGTTTAGAAATTCACATTTGCAAATAGTTGAGAAGTCTAAGAGATCATCCTAACATTTTGTACTCTGTGACTTGGCATTTGCACATAGTATTATTTGCTCTACCCATCAGTAAAATGAGAATGATATTCATCTGTCTCATGGGATTGATATAGGGATTAATTAGATAATGTTTATAAAGTGTTTTGAAGATTAAAAGTGCTAAGTATTATTATGCTTATTACTGCAGTACTGACTCATCTGTGTTCCTAAAGGACTTAATCTATTAGTTGGCTGGCAATCAACATTTCAAATCAAGCCACTGAAAATAGCTTCCAATCCTTAGCAGAAGAAGCCTAAAATAGTTCCCTTTGAAATTATCTTACTAAATAACAAGAAGTTCTTTTAGTATATTTCACCCTATTTAATACCATCTCCCTAGAATATTATTTAATCAGATCTCAAGTACCCTAAATTATTTCTCCAGTGATTAATTCATTTTATCCAACAAATATTGCTTTAGCATAATGCCTATAGAAGCATAATCAGAATAGTTCAAAGGATTTACAAAGAAGTCTGTGAATCTTAGAGCTATTATTTAATAAAACAACTTGTTTATTATCTTGCTATAGAGATATTTTAAGTAAGATCTTCAAACTTTAATATAAGTAGGAATTCTGTCTTCATAAGCAATGATAATAATGTTCCCCCCCTCAAAAGCTCTGTCATTCATTCCTATGTTCATTCAAATATATATACTATCTTAATTCAATCTCAGGCATTGTTTCTTAGGTGTTGGCTTTAGACAATTCCAGAGTCCACTTTAGTGACAAAACACTGCACAAATTTTGGAAAGAATAGAACACAAACTATAAAAATAATGATATAGAAAATATTCAGTAGTCTCCCATCTTCCACAAGAACATAGATTTAAACCTATAATACAGTTATATCAGCTTAAAGTAAACTTGTTATGTCAAAAATAAATCCAGGTTGAAGATACTTTGAAATGTTTTCCTAAAATGACAAAGATTTAATATAATTATGTCTGTTAAAGCCACATTTCTGTTATTGTTCTTAATACAGCATCCATTTTCAGAGCATCCATATTTATTTTGAGTGAATATACAATTTACAATCTATTTTATAATTTCTATTTGAGCTTCCAAGGTTTACAATTAAAAATTTTTTTGACAAAAAGACATAAGTAAGTCAGTCAGAGATAAACAAATATATGATTTTACCCGTATATGGAATTTAAGAAACATAACAAAGGAGCAAAGGGAAAAAAGAGAGGGGGAGGGACACACAAACCAAGAAAAAGATTCTATTTTTTTTTAATGTATATTTATTTATTTATTTATTTCTAGGAGTGAGAGAGAGAGAGACAGCGTGAGCAGGGGAGGGTCAGAGAGAGAGGGAGTCACAGACTGAAACAGGCTCCAGGCTCTGAGCTGGCAGTCAGCACAGAGCCCGACGCGGGGCTCGAACCCACGAACCGCGAGATCATGACCAAAGCGAAAGTTGGATGCTTAACCGACTAAGCCACCCAGGTGCCCCCCCCAAGAAAAAGATTCTTAACTGTAGAGAGCAAACTGGGGTTACTGGAGAGAAAGTGGTAGAGGCGTGGGTTAAGCAGGTGATGGAGATTAAGGAGGGCACTTGTAAGGAGAAGAGTGATGTATGGAGGTGTTGAATCACTAAACTACACCTGAAACTAATACTACATTGTATGTTAACTAACTGAAAATTAAATAAAAACTTAAGAAAAAGACAGATATTGATGCTTTCTTCAATATCATGTTTTTATCAACTCATAACAACATTTTCATACATTGAATTTAAAAACACACACAGAAACAACCCACAGATACATAAAATTACACTAAAGTTGTAAGTACGTAGTAACATGTATATCTGTTAAAGGAATATTGTCTCATCAGCAAATACTATTTCTTCTCTCATGTACTGTTATGCTATAAGATTTGTTCAGTAAAGTTTATAAAACTACTGTTAACATATTTAGGATACTATATACTTTACTTTGATAGTACACAGTATATAAATATGCAACCTATTATTTATAAAGAAGTATCTGTTTATAATAAAGCCTAGGCCTGTAATGGCATATAAAGTAGGATGCAAGAATTCAGATCCATTTTTATGTTAATTGAAAGTTTTATGTATATTGATTATTAAATTTCTATAATGGAAAGTGAAAGTGATTAGGATATAAGATTATAAAATATTTGGATATCACTACTAGTATGTTCATTACAAACACTTATAAACTAAATAGGACATGTTATTTAGGGGATTGTTGTAATAGGCTTTTATAGATTTTAGAAAGCTATACAGCTATATTTTATTTTTTTTCTCGAAATGAGGTTACAGTATTACAAAACCTTGGGAAGATTCTATTTAAAGCAGAGTGTTTAGGAAGTGGTGTTAGGCTATAAAAAATCTATTAGACTTTCACTTAGAATTTGCTCAGGATAAAGGAGTCTGGAAAACATCAACATTTAAGGAGAAAGAACAGTAGAAAAAACGATAAAGGAGAATGAGAAATAATGGCCATGAAAATCTTGTAAAATTAGGTGCCACAAATATGCAAGAAAGGAAAGTAATTTCAGAAAATGGGTAGTGATTAACACTGTCTAATGATCCAGAAAAGGACAGTCACATAATCTATAAACAGATTTTTAAACAAAACATAATTGGCAATTTTGGTGGTGAACATTCAGTTTTGAAGTGAGGAAGGAAAGGGAAAATAGGTTGCTTATGGCAAAGGAAAGGGAAAAAAAGGATGGAATAAAGAATGAATTATAGGTGAGGAAGTGAAGACAGTAAGTACAAACCCCTTTTCAAAAGTATGTCAGTAAAGAGGAGACTTCAGATAGTGTGATCAGGGATGTGAATGACTGAATGTGATAGTTAATTTTATGTGTCAACTTGACTGGGCCATGGGATGACCAGATTTCTGGTTAAACATTATTTTGGGGTGTGTATATGTGGGAGTTTCTGGAAGAAATTAACAATGGAATTGGTGAACTGAGTTAATCAAATGGCCTTCCCAATGTGCATGAGCATCATCTAATCCACTGAGGGCCTGAGTAGAACAAAAAGAAAAAAGAAGATTGAATTCTCTCACTTGGTTACATGAACTAGAAAACTGGTCTCCTGACAGAACCACTCATGGCCCTCAGGACTTCAGATTCTGACTGGAATCTGTTTGTCTTCCCTTTGGCTCTCAGGCCTTTAAACGACACCATTGGCGTTCCTGGGGGTCTGGCTTGCAAATGGCAGACCATGGGACTTAGCCTTCATAACTCCATGAGCCCACACATTATAATAAATTGCATATACATATGTATATGTATTATTAGTTCTGTTATCTGGAGAGTTGGTCAAGAGGGGCTCCTGGGTGGCTCAGTCAGTTAAGTGTCCCACTTCGGCTCAGGTCATGATCTCACAGTCTGTGGGTTTGAGCCTCCCGTCGGGCTCTGTGATGACAGCTCAGAGCCTGGAGCTTGCTTCAGATTCTGTGTCTCACTCGTTCTCTGCCCCTCCCCTGCTCACTCTCTGTCTCTGTCTCTCAAAATAAAATAAAGACATAAAAAAAATTTTTTTTTAAAAAGAGTTGGTCAAGAGGAACAAAATTTTAGAAATGAGTTTTCCACATTAGTTCTGAGTTTTCTGGAATTGACTCCAATTTGACCAGATGTAAAGACAAATAACTTTATTTTTTAAAATTTTTTTGAAGTTTATTTACCTATTTTGAGAGACAGAGAGAGTTAGTGGGGGAGGGGCAGAGATAGAAAGAGACAGAGAGAGAGAGAGAGAGAGAGAGAGAGAGAGAACTCTAGGCAGGCTCTACACTGTCAGCGTGGAGTCCAATACAGGGTTCAAACTTACAAACCATGAAATCCTGACCTGAGCCAAAACCAACAGTCAGATGCTTAACCGACTGAGCCACCCAGGTGCCCCAGACAAGATTACTTTATTTACAGTAGCAAAAAGAGCACTGAAGGTCCATAATGTCTGTGATGTGAGCTGGCAATAGAGATATGCAAATCTCAGCATTATTACTTCTAATCAACTACTTGTAAGATACAAGGAATTAGGTGATAGTGTATATGATACTTTGGAACATTTCTGGAAAACTAACAAATGTAATAGGATTGGCTGCTTGTACCTAATGTCGCTGGACAAAGTAACGAATGAAAAGCAAAAACTCAGGGACTTAGGGGCACCTGGGTGGCTCAGTTGGTTAAGTGTCCAACTTCGGCTCAGGTCATGATCTCTTGGTTCACAGGTTCTAGGCCTACATTAGGCTCTGTGCTGACAGCTCAGAGCCTGTAGCCTGCTTTGTGGATTCTCTCTCTCTCTCTCTGCTCCTCCCCTGCTCATACTGTGTCTCTCTCTTAAAAATAAATAAAACATTTATTTTTTTTAGTTTTTTTTTTAATGTTTATTTAATTTTGAGAGAGAGAGACAGAGGTGAGCAGGGAAGAGGCAGAGAGAGGGAGACACAGAATCTGAAACAGGCTCCAGGCTATGAGTTGTCAGCACAGAACCTGACGTGGGGCTCGAACTCACAATTGGTAAGATCATGACCTGAGCCAAAGTCGGTCGCCTAACCAACTGAGCCACCCAGGCATCCCTAAGTAAAACACTCAAAAAATTTTTTTAAAAAGAACACAGGGATTTAAATTCCCAGATCAAGCTCTGTGTAAGTTACCTGAAGGCTTATATTTGTCCCTGAAGTAGACCCTTATCTTTTGTAGATACAAAGATGATATTGCCGAAAACCAACACAGAATCCCCTCCTCTGTGACTGGCTGAACTACAAAGCAGGTGGAACTACCAGCCTCACAAAATATTTGCTGTTAAAATGAGGACTTTGATTGGGAAACAATGGGACCCTATAATTTGAAGTGGGAATGTGTGGAGAGCTTCTAATGAAGCTAAGGACATTGAACTCCTAAATTGTGATGAGTCATTTTTGTTTTTGTTTTTGTTTTTTTTTTAAATTTATTTCTAGGAGAGAGAGAGAGAGACAGGGTGAGCAGGGGAGGGTCAGAGAGAGAGGGAGTCACAGATTGAAACAGGCTCCAGGCTCTGAGCTGGTAGTCAGCACAGAGCCCGACGCGGGGCTCGAACCCACAAACCGCGAGATCATGACCAAAGTGAAAGTCGGACGCTTAACCGACTAAGCCACCCAGGCGCCCCATGATGAGTCGTTTTTTTTGTTTTTGTTTTTGTTTTTGCTAGTAGACGAGGTCTCCACACATCTGTAGAAGTAGCTTCTACAACCCCAGTGGTATCAGGCCTTACCATCCAAAGTAGCATAAACCTTTTCACCTCCATATAACAAGATTAACCATATATTCTGCTTTTTTGGAGAGGACCGTAAGTGCTTTCACTGAGGCAGTTGCTTTGAGACATAATGCTGACTCTCCTTAGCACCACCCACATCTGACTCTGGTTCTGACCTATACCTAGATTCTAGTTCCATTGATGAGGGAGGATAAGGAAGCTGCGGGCAAGGCACAAGCTAACAACACCCTCCTCCCCACCTCCCAGGTGGGATATGTGTAATATTCCTCAGGCACTGGCTGCCCAAGGACAAAGGAGAGGGAAATAAAACTGATAGTTAACTGATAGAGGTCACAGTCATGCAGGACTTGAGTCTCCATCAGTGTACAAATATCTTAGTCAATTACAAGAAAACACAATCTTATCAATAACCTAATCTCCAGAAACTCCCTATTTTCTTAATGATAATGTTTTGCTAGAGAGAAAAACAGCCCTGGTTTGACAATAGCTAAACTTCCAGTAATCTGTGAGTCTCCTTTAGCATATAGATAACCCTTTAAGAAACTTCCTCTTGATTGTATCTCCCTCACCTCCATATTGTATAACAAGTCATCCTCAAAGCCTCAGTGCAGCTCTTTCTGCCCTTGGGTTCTGTGCCCAAGCTTTAATAAAATCACCTTTTTGCACCAAAGACGTTTTCAAGAATTCTTTCTTGGCAGTCATCTCTAAACCCCCACCAACACCCCAAAACCCCATCAACTCCAAAACCTCATCACCAGCAGCCCCCTAAAAGTGAGGTGTAACATATGACCCATAGGAGGTGTGTTTCATCCCAAAAGAACTATTTTGAGTATTATAATTTTACCAATAAAAATCTAAGGGACATGTGTAGAAATGGATACTAAAGAGGAGGGAAAATGGTAGAACAAACATAATATAGTTGACCCTCAAACAATGCAGGGGTTAAGGATGCTGGCTCCCCTCACAGTCAAAAATAGCATGTAATTTTTTACTCTCCCAAAACTTAACTGCCAATAATCTACTGATGACAAGAAGACTTGACAATAACATAAACTGTTGATTAACATATATTTTGTATGTTATATGTATTATGTATTGTGTTTTCACAATAAGGTAAGCTGGAGAAAATAAAATGTTAAGAAAATCATAAGGGAGAGAAAATACATTTACAGTACGGGGTTCATAAAAAAAAAATCCCACCTATAAGTGTAAACCTGAGTAATTCAAGAGTCAACCTTGCAACAGTAAGGCTGATAAATAGATGATATAGGTAGATAGATGATAGATGGATAGATAGATTTATTTTGTTACTTGTTCCTTTACCATGTAAAATAAGATAGGTCGGTTTTCTATCATACTTTTTAAGTACTGTTAATTTTATTAAATAGTATTTAACTCATGGGCTAACAAAGAAAAAACACTTAAGTGAGACAGAAAACATGAAGGGATCACATAAAAAAGCTATTTTTTTCTTTGTTCCTTTTCAGATTTCTATTCTTGCAAGAACCTGCACCCTCTCCCCACTCTACCTATGTCTACATATAGCATAGTACTCCTTGTAAGGGACAAAGAGATAATATCTTTGAAGTCTTCCAGCACAATAGATAACATCCAAGGAGTGACAGGGCAGATCTTCATAAATATGCTCCAAGACCACTGACTCCAACCACTTTGACACCAAGACCCCTTAACTTTAGAGAATGATGACTTAAGAAGGACATCTGGGCCCTGTCCTTGTTTAGACCAGTTCCTGGAAGCCTAAGAGGACAGGTGCACCAGACCACCATCCTCAATAAAAACCGCAGACCCCAAGTAAAGATAAGACTTAAGCTTTTTCCCTTTTGGAATCTCCCAGATGCTCTATTTGTATTTCTCTCTATACCTTTCTGTATGGATCTTCAATAAACTCTGCTGGCTGCTGGCTCTTCTGATTTTCATCTTTCTTCAAGCCAAGGACTCTCTTGGCTTGTTCTGAGGGAATGTCTCTAGGTCCTTAGACCTGGCCTAGTGACACCATAAGGACTTTAAGGACTTTATCTCCTTTTTCTGGAGAAGGAATCAGTGTATTTTCTGTTGGACACAGGATAGTTATCATGTTATGATCTTGTTAGTTTGTCTACTTTGAGATTAAGTATAATTTAAGGAGGTACTTATGAGTGCCAAATTGACAAAGGGTGAAATTATGATGCTTAATTTTATGTTTCAAATTGACTGGGCCAAAGAATGCCCAGATATCTCATTAAACATTTCTGTTTTTGTCTAGGAAGGTGTTTCCTGAAGAGATATGCATTTGAATTGGTGAACTGAATAAAGTAGATGGCCCTTCTGATGGTGGGTGGCATAATCCCATCCACCGATGGCCTGAATAGAACAAAAAAGTAAAGGGAGAGACAATTCCCTCTTTCTACCTAACTGAATAAGCTTGAGCATTGATCTTCTGTGGTTAGAACTCCTGGCCGTCAGGCCATCAAACTATACCACTGGTTTCCTTGGGTCTCCAGTTTACAGAGGACATATCACGGGACTTCTTAGCTTCCATAATCATGGGATTATAAGGCGTTGATTTGTTTCTCTGGGGAATCCTGACTCATAATATTTAGGTATTGAGAGTGGTTTTAGAAGATGGGAATTTTAAGAACAAGTTTTGAAGATTAGTTCTGAGGCTTCTGGAATTGGCTTTCTAATATATTCCCTATTATCTCTGTTTCTTTGGAGAACCTGACAATTACACTGAGGAGAGTGGTGAGATCACTGACTTTGGGAAGAACTGGAAACTGAGCCCAGGGTTCTGAGTGGGTCATTTCTGTGATTATGAAGTCACCCTCCAGGATTGATAGCTGGTCATTTATTAGAGGGAAAGATAGAGTCAAATAGCATGTCTTTAAAGGATGACCCAGGGAAGCAGTCACTGCAATGTCAAAGAAGGTAGACAAGTTTCAGTTCTGGTTATATGAGACTCAAAAAATGTGTGTACCCCTAAAGGAGAATATGCATAATAAGAATATGTATCATATCTCTTAACCCTAGAGTTTATAAAGTTGTTAGGAAAAAAAATCAGTTAATATTTAAAAAGACCAGAAAGCAGTATCCTCAAAAGAATGCCATACTTTGTTAAAACAAAGAGATTAAGGAAACATTTGACATCTAAGTTGAAAAGCCAATGATTTTTTTCCTTTGTTTTGTTGCTTAAATGGTTGGAGGTTACTTGACCTCCAGTCTTGTTTCTTATGGAAAAAAAAGATCCAGTGTGTGCAACAGAAAGGCTGATAAGCATGGATTACCTTAAGAAAGTATGGTTGAGGGATGCCTGGGTGTCTCACGTGGTTAAGTGTCCGACTTGGGCTCAGGTCATGATCTCATGGTTCATGGGTTCAAGCCCCCGTGTCTGGCTCTGGGCTGACAGCTCAGAGCCTGGAGCCTGCTTTGGTTTCTGTGTCTCCCTCTGCACCTCCCCCACTCATGCTCTGTCTCTCTGTCTCAAAAATAAATGAACATTTAAAAAATTTATATTGTCATGTCTGTAATGAAGTTGTTATTCCTAGACCTCAATACACACCTTTTGATCTTTTTGAACCACCACAGCTCATAAACAGGAATTTGGAAAGGATGGAGACAGCAATAAAACCCACAGATAGGTTTGGCCATTCCTGTGGAAACAGATTGGTGCTCACAGGTTCTCATGTCTGATAGTCAGCAATTTTCTGGTGCTCTTTGTGACACAGTGACATTAGGGCAACAGAGCTGAGAGCTATAAGGGAGGCTTTATCAGTTAACTATTCTTACATAACAAACCACCCCAAAACTCAGTGACTTAAGACCATGAGCATTGTGTCATTGCTCACAAGGCTACAGGTTGGCCAGGTATTTCTTCTGGTCTTGCCCACGTTTACTTTTGCAGCTGCAGGGAGCCGTGATATGAGTATCGGGCTCCACTGATATGACTGGACTCCCTGTCAGGTTTTGAAATCGGCAGCAGTCAGTCTAATCTAGGCTGCCACTTGGCTAGGATGGAGGGGCCATGCGATGCCTTGTCCTCCAGCAGACTCATCTGGGATCTGTCATCTTTATCAGGATCTAAAAAAAAAAAAAACATGGTAAGCACATAAAACTTCCTGAAGCCTCGGCCAGAACCAATACATCGTTGCTTCTACCACATCCTACTTATCACAGCAAGTCACAAAGCCAGACAAGATCTGGGGGTTACAGAAATAGCTTCCATGTCTTGATGGGAAGGAATAGCCGCTGTGACAAACAAAATGAGACGAAATCACAGAAATACTTGGAATAAGTCTTATAAGGGGATGTTAGGGTGTCAAAATATAAAATGAGGCATATATTTAAGAGTTTATTGGAGCAAAAATCAACTGGAATCAGTCAGTGCCAAGGTAGGAGTGATTAGGAATCCTCTGGCCCCAGAAACAAGGGGAAAGACTTACATAGAGAAGGTGTAAAAGTAAAGACAAGACATTATCAATTGGCTGTAGCTTAAAGCCTAGTTGGCTGTTTATGATTGGTTGTCCTTAGCATTATGATTTTGTAAACTTGAGGTGTTTACAAGCTTAGATTTTTGTTTGCTTACATAGACACTCACAGCATTAGAGCCACCTGATTTGAATGGATTCCTTGTTGAATTAAATTAACAAGGGGCAGAGTAAGTATCCACCAACAACTTTTGGTCAATGAAAAATGCAAGAGAACAGTCTACTCCATACTGTCTAACATATAAAGTTATATAAAGTTAGCAAATTAGAACCGATAGACCTGTAGCAATATTTGCAGCTAGGACAGATGTCCACAGGACAAAAGATGCAGTGAGAACTACCCAGCTGGGTTTGAAGGAAGCAAAGCTACATTGTAGAATATTTCAGTGAAGACAGGAAAATGCCCAGGGATCAGATGAAACTGATAACATCTCAAAGGCTATTAATATTACATCAAGAAAAGCCAATACCTAGTCTTCTATAGTCTCCTCCCTCCAAAGTGGTGGTGCTTCCATAAGCCAATAGATGGTTAGCATGAAATTCAGAAGGGATAAAAGTATAAAATGAAAATAGTACCGGATACAATTGGAGTTATAATTTGATATGACTGAGAAATCACTGAAAATTATACAACCTTAGAAATAATCAAGTTTTGTGTCACTGTGCATTAGATAAACCGAATCAGACGTATAAGGTGTAAAGTAAATTCATTTATTTAAAAAAATAAAGTTAGATTTTTTCCAAGAATATTTTATTCACTAAAGAAGTTGTACTAGCAGCTAAATCAATTTATTTAATACATGGTTAAAAATATATAAGTAAAATATGTTATTCAAAATAAATTTTTTTCAGGCTTTTGAGTTTTGAATTGCAAAACCTTTGTTTTACAATTCCAGCAAAATTCTTAGGGCACCTGGGTGACTCAGTCAGCTGAGCATAGGCCTCTTGGTTTTGACTTAGGTAATGATCTCACAATTTCATGGGTTTGGGCCCCAAATCCCTCTCTGAGCCAGCAGCACAGAATCTGCTTGAGATTTACTCTCACTCTCTCTCTCCCCCTCTTCCACTCACACTGTCTCTGTAGCTCTCAAAATAAAGAGACTTAAATTTTTTTTTCTAACAATTTCACTAAAATTCTTATACAAGAGAAACATTTACAAAATTGGTAAGGGATTTGGAGGACGGGTCAATTAGAACTAGATATGGCAGGGGCGCCTGGGTGGCTTAGTTGGTTAAGCGTCCAACTTTCACTTAGGTCATGATCTCGCGGTTCGTGGGTCCGAGCCCCGCGTCAGGCTCTGTGCTGACTGCCAGCTCAGAGCCTGGAGCCTGTTTCAGAGTCTGCGTTTCCCTCTCTCTCTGACCCTCCCATGCTCACACTGT